>NC_051847.1:58845275-58846979 GCF_002237135.1 Teleopsis dalmanni | reverse complement strand
AAACTCTAATATTTTGCATATTTTAACATGTGCGATCGTAAAACCATCGAATTTGTGATTTTCAATAAGTTTCTCAAAACTCTAATATTGTACACATTTTAACATATTCGATCGTAAAACCATCGAATTTGTGATTTTCAATAAGTTTCTCAAAACTCTAATATTTTGCATATTTTAACATGTGCGATCGTAAAACCATCGAATTTGTGATTTTCAATAAGTTTCTCAAAACTCTAATATTTTGCAATTTTAACATGTGCGATCGTATAACCATCGAATTTGTGATTTTCAGTAAGTTTCTCAAAACTCTTATATTTTGCATATTTTAACATGTACGATCGTAAAACCATCGAATTTGTGATTTTCAATAAGTTTCTCAAAACTCCTATATTTTGCATATTTTAACATGTACGATCGTAAAACCACCGAATTTGTGATTTTCAACAAGTTTCTCAAAACTCTAGTATGTTGCACATTTTAACATGTACGATCGTAAAACCATGGAATATGTGACTTTAAGCAAGTTTCTCATAACTCTTATATTTTGCATATTTTAACATGTACGATCGTAAAACCATCGAATTTGTGATTTTCAGTAGGTTTCTCAAAACTCTTATATTTTGCATATTTTAACATGTGCGATCGTAAAACCATCAAATTTGTGATTTTCAATAAGTTTCTCAAAACTATTATATTTTGCATATTTTAACATGTACGATCGTAAAACCATCGAATTTCCGATTTTCAGTAAGTTTCTCAAAACTCTTATATTTTACACATTTTAACATGTACGATCGTAAAACCACCGAATTTGTGATTTTCAACAAGTTTCTCAAAACTATTATATTTTGCATATTTTAACATGTGCGATCGTAAAACCATCGAATTTGTGATTTTCAGTAAGATTCTCAAAACTCTTATATTTTGCATATTTTAACATGTACGATCGTGAAACCATCGAATTTGTGATTTTCAATAAGTTTCTCAAAACTCTTATATTTTGCATATTTTAACATGTGCGATCGTAAAACCATCGAATTTGTGATTTTCAATAAGTTTCTCAAAACTCTTATATTTTGCATATTTTAACATGCGATCGTAAAACCATCGAATTTGTGATTTTCAATAAGTTTCTCAAAACTCTAATATTTTACACATTTTAACATATTCGATCGTAAAACCATCGAATTTGTGATTTTCAATAAGTTTCTCAAAACTTTAATATTTTGCATATTTTAACATGTGCGATCGTAAAACCATCGAATTTGTGATTTTCATTAAGTTTCTCAAAACTCTAATATTTTGCATATTTTAACATGTGCGATCGTAAAACCATCGAATTTGTGATTTTCAATAAGTTTCTCAAAACTCTAATATTGTGCATATTTTAACATGTGCGATCATAAAACCATCGAATTTGTGATTTTCAATAAGTTTCTCAAAACTCTAATATTTTGCATATTTTAACATGTGCGATCATAAAACCATCGAATTTGTGATTTTCAATAAGTTTCTCAAAACTCTAATATTTTGCATATTTTAACATGTGCGATCGTAAAACCATCGAATCTGTGATTTTCAATAAGTTTCTAAAAACTCTAATATTTTGCATATTTTAACATGTGCGATAGTAAAACCATCGAATTTGTGATTTTCAATGTTTCTAAAAACTCTAATATTTGCATATTTACCATGTGCCATCGT
>NC_051847.1:58841426-58845175 GCF_002237135.1 Teleopsis dalmanni | reverse complement strand
AATGCAATAATCTTTATTCAAATCAAATTCAAAATAAGCCCCTAACCCAGATATAAATATTGTTAAACCTGAAATTAATAATAAACACTCACCTGAAATTGTATCACCAATTAACAAATTAAATCGAATTAATAGATGAAACCCAGGTGTTAGAAGAGTAGATGAGCTCTTTTAGTTATCGCAGCTAACATAATTAATATTCCAATAATTAATATAATTATGTCTAAAATGTTGAAGTTTAATAAAAAAAATTCAATAACTTATTTAATAATAATAAATAACAACCCTAAAAAAAGAAATAATTCTTAAATTAATTAATAATCAAAATCTTATTTTAAATAAAGATAAATTTTTCACAATTTAAAATAAAATTTTATATCTTTAACACCGCTCAATTTAAATCAACTATTTGAATTAACTATTTGAATATAATTAAAAAAATTTTATTTCACTTTTTATAATTAATAAATTTAAGGGAACCCAATGTAACAATACTAATAAAAATTCCCGTATATTATTTATACTAAAAGAAAAAATAAGTAATATGTTATAGAATAAATTTTTCCGTGTTGTCTATAAGAATATAAATACAAAGTACATGCAGCTCTAAAAAAAGATACAAAACGTAAACTAATTATTGAATACCAAGATCAACTAACAATTCTATTTATTAAAGAAATTTATCCTAATAAATTTAAAAAGCTATATTTCCAGACTTTAATAAATATCATCATAAAGTTAAAGAAGATATAAAATTTACCCCAATTTTAATAATCTTCGTCTACCCAATCACTCGTATCTAATATTAGTTAAATAAAATAAACCCGAAGAACATAAACCATGACCAATTATTGATCTATATCCTCCACAAATGTCTCAATTTCTTAAATTTATAATTTCTGCTAAAACAGTTCCTATATGAGCAACTGAGCAACAGAAGAAAAGGCAGTTAATGATTTTAAATCAACTTGACGTAAACAATTTAATATAACTAAAATTCCTCGAACTAAAGAAATTCTAATAAAAAATAATTAAATCTTAAACAAACAAATGAAATAAAGAAAATACTCGTAAAAGCCCATTTCCTCCCTAATTTTAACATAATTCCAGCTAAAATTATTGAACCAGAAATTGGAGCTTCAACTTGAGATTTGGGTAATCATAAATGAACTAAAAATATAGATAATTTAACTAAAAATGCTAATATTATACAAAAATATGATAATTCATAATTAGACATATAAAAATTCTTAATAATATAGGTAAAAAAAAAACAAATAAATTATAAAATAATAAACAAATCCCAGGTTGGAACCGTAAAGGTTGATATCTTCATCTTAAAATTAATAATAATGTTAAAAAGCAAAAATATTTATTTTAGAAATAGTTAAAATTTAAAAAAATTAATATAAAAATTAATTAATTAATTATAAATAAATAATTGCAATTTTTAAATTTATTAATTTTTTCTCTTGCTATTAACATTAATGCACAAATTCAAAATCTTAATAAAATTAATCCATAAGAAATTATATCACATTCTAAAAAATAAGAAATATTGATAAAATAATTACAATAAATATTGAATAAAATTAATATGAATCTAATTAAAAATAATATAACCATCTATCTGAACCATTCAAAATATATTATTAAAAAAACAAACAGGAATTAAAACTAAAACAAAACAAAACACAATAAATTTTAACATTATAAAATTCGAAATAATCAAAAAAAAAAAAATTATTATTTAAGTTTTAATAGTTCAATAAAACATTAGTCTTGTAAATCAAACGTAAGAATAATCTTTTAAAACTCTCAAGAAAGAAGAAATAATTCTTTATCATAAATTCCCAAAATTTATATTTTAATTAAACTATTTCTTGAAATTTTACATATATTCATTTTAATCTTTATACTAATTTCAACTACTATATTTCTATTTCTAAATCATCCAATACCAGTAGGATTTATATTATTAATTCAAACAATTTTAATTTAAATTTTCTCAGGATTAATTTCAAAAACATTTTGATTTGCTTATATCTTATTTTTAATTTTTTTTAAGAGGAATATTAGTTTTATTTATTTATATTACTGCGATCGCTTCAAATGAAATATTTTCATTTTCAATTAAAAGATTAATATGAACAATCTCATTAATTATCAGAATTTTATTTTTATGGAAATTTTTATATATAATTATAGATATATTTATTAAGTATAGATATATTTATAAATTTAAAAATTTTAACTAATTTAAAAAATTTAATTCAAGAAAATTCTTATATTTTAACTAAACCTTATAATTATCCAACTAATTTCATAACAATTTTTTTAATAAATTATTTATTAATTACTCTAATCGCAATTGTAAAAATTACAAATATATTTTTGGTCCAATTCGACTTATAAAATAAATGAATAAAACTATACAAATTAATCATCCTCTTTTCAAAATTATAAATAATTCTCTAGTAGACTTACAAACTCCAATTTCTATTTCTTCTTGATGAAATTTTGGATCTCTATTGGGATTATGTTTAATAATTCGAATTTTACCTGGATTATTTTCAGCCATACATTACTCAGCTGATATTAATATAGCATTTAATAGAATTAGTCATATTTGTGGAGATGTAAATTATGGATGATTATTACGAACTCTTCATGCTAATGTAACCTCATTTTTTTTTATTTGTATTTATTTTCATATTGGACGAGAAATTTATTATAATTCTTTTAATTATACTCAAACCTGATCAGTTGGAGTAATTATTTTATTTTTAGTAATAAGAAGTGCCTTCTTAGGATATGTTTTACCATGAGGACAAATATCTTTTCGAGGAGCTACAGTAATTACTAATCTTTTATCTGCCATCTCTTACTTAGGGATTGATTTAGTTCAATGAGTATGAGGAGGATTTGCAGTTGATAATGCTACAATAACCCGACTTTTTACTTTCCATTTTATTTTACCTATAATTGCTTTAGCAATAACAATAATTCATCTTTTATTTCTTTATCAAACAGGATCAAATAATTATATAGGTTTAAATTCAAATATTGATAAAATTCCATTCCATCCTTATTTCACTTTTAAAGATATCACTGGACTTATTATCCTAATTATATTTTTAATTTTATTAACTTTAATGAATCCGTTATTATTAGGAGATCCAGATAATTTCATTCCAGCTAACCCTTTAGTTACTCCTATTCACATTCAACCAGAATGATATTTGTAATCACCTTAGTATTTTCAATTGCAATTTTAATAATTATACTTTTTTATAATATAAAAAAAATTCAAGGATTACAATTCTATCCTATTAATCAAAATTTTATTTTGAATTATATTAACTACTGTTATTTTATTAACTTGAATTGGAGCTCGACCAGTTGAAGAACCTTATGTTGGACAAATTGGACAAATCCTAACAATTATTTATTTTTTGTACCTGTAGTTAATTCATTAATTAATAAATGATAAGATAATTTACTAAAATTAAAATTTAAGTTAATGAGCTTGAAATAAGCATATATTTTAAAAATATAAGATATTATTAAAATTTTCTTTTAACTTCACAAAAAATAAGTCATATAAATAAATATATTTTTAATCCAATTTCAAATAATAGAAAATTTAATGAATTTGGTAAATAACTTTTTAATGATAAATACATTTATTTATCATATCGAAACCGAGGTGAAGTTCCTCCAACTCAAATAAATAAAAAAGAAATAAA
>NC_051847.1:58830709-58841326 GCF_002237135.1 Teleopsis dalmanni | reverse complement strand
ATACACTCATAAATAAAATACTTGCATATTCAGCTAAAAAAGTTAATGCATATACTGATACTAATTCTGATTCCCCCTCTGCAAAATCCAATCGAGTCCGATTAGTTTCTGCTAAACAAATTCTTAACCAAATAAAAGCTATAGGAAATCAAATATAATATTGAAATTTTATAAAATCAATTAAAAAAAAGTAAATGATAACAAAATTAAAGCTAATCCCACTTCATAAGAAATATTTTGAGGAACAGCTCGTAAACCTCTTAATAAACCCCTATTCTTGTAATTCTTAAAAAAAAATAATAAACTCAAATTAAAACTATAAAATCTCCTTAATATAGGTATACATATTCACACTAACAAAGATTTAAATAATGAAAAAATAGTAGAATAATTATAAGATATATAATTTGATATTAATGGATAAGTAAATAATTTAATGATGCAATTAATCCAATAAATCAATAAATCCAACTTTATTTGGACTCTTACGAATCTGAATATATCCTACAATTTCACGTTCAAATAAAGTTAAAAAGCTACACCCACTAAAACTTAAATAATTAATAATAAACTTCTCAATGAAGATATAATAAGTTTACTTAAAAACATAATTTTTAAATTTATATAAATAAATTCTAAATTTACTGCACTAATCTGCCAAAATAGTAATAAAACTTATTCTTAAAATGTTTTTTTTAAAATAAATATTAATTCTTTCGTACTAAATATTTTATTGAATCAAAGAGAGAAACCAACCTGGCTTACACCAGTTGCAACTCAGATCATGTAAGAATAAGAAGTCGAACAGACTTTATATTTAAACTTCTGCATTTAAATATGAATCTTAATCCAACATCGACGTCACAAACTTTTTTATCGATAAGAACTCTCCAAAAAAATGACGCTGTTTTCGCAAATACTCACTAATAATCACTAACAATGGTTCATTTAATCATAAATAAATGATAAAAATTATTAAAAGTTATTTTAATTTATATATAACCCAAATAAAATTATTTATAAATTTATAACGAAAAGAATCAAAATAAATCCAAAATTATTAAATAATCAAGATTTGTAGGGTCTTCTCGTCTTTTGAATTATAATTTGAATTTTTGACTAAAAAATAAAATTTTATAAAAATTTTAAAAGACACAGCTTATATCTTGCCCAACCATTCATTCCAGCCTTCAATTAAAAGACTAATGATTATGGGTCATTCTTTTACAACTCGGACACCTCTTTGACCTCATGATCTCCGATTTGGCTGAAAAAATTTTGTAATTTTTCTCCTAGGAGATATGGACCCAAGGGGTTTTGAGAATTGGCATAGTAGACACATTTTCAAATGGCTATATCTCAAGTTCTATAAAAGTTACAGCGTTTCAAAGATAACTGATTGAACTTTTATGAAATTGTTTAAACAATTAAAACTGTTTATATTTAACTACTAATATTAACCGTTAAATTTCAAAAGAAAAAATTTTCTCAAAACTCAGCTAAATTTTCATTTTTTATATTTTATTTAGATTCAATTTTAAATTTTACTACGAAATAAAAATTTTCAGAACCCGTTATTTTTTGAAATTTTTAATATTCTTTTTTCTCCCGCAAAACACATCAAGCACATGCGTACTACATTTCAATTAAATGAATGAAATAAAATTCTACACAAAACCCTGGATGATATTGTAATTAGAAGTACTTTTAAAAATTTATTTATCCTTCATATCACACCAAACATCTATATACGATTTTTCAATAAAAAAAAAAGGAATATGTCACACAAATTTTTTTTTCTATTTTTTAATCAAATTTATATGTAAATTCTACTTCAAAAATAAATATTTCCACTCTGATATTCCTTTTAAAATAATAAAAAAAAATTAATTAATCAGGTGTCCTTCTCGTTACTCATACGCACCGTGGTACCATAAAATCAATTTTCGAAGGAAAACGATACAAAAGTTTTTACTTTTTATTTCTAAAATAAATGTATACATAAAATATTAACATTTTAAATTAGTTCCGCATCATTTCTGTTTTTAAATTATGAATTTTAACATAAATAAACCGTTTAATAAACTTTTTCTTATATAGATGAATTAAAAAGTTAATAAGTTTGTTACTAGTCGAACTACCTATATAACTGCAGCATATAATCACACCTACCTTTTTCGGTGAAGTGTTATTTTGGTACAGTTGGAAAAATACTCTGCACAATTTGGTTCCTATATAATTCCAACAAATGAATTAAATATTAATAATTTTCGATTATTAGAAGTCGATAACCGAGTTATTTTACCTATAAATTCTCAAATTCGAATTTAAGTAACTGCTGCAGATGTAATTCACTCTAGAACTGTTCCAGCTTTTAGTATGTCAAACTAAAATAATTAATAAATTAATATTTTTTAATTCCCATTAAGTTCCCATCAACTGATTAAGTTCATTTTTTTTTATTTTTTCAATTTTTATTATTTTTAATAGAATAAATTATTCTTATTTATTACCTACTTCTTCTAAATCTTTAAGTTACAAGATAACAACACATATATTTAATTGAAAATGATAACAAATCTATTTTCTGCTTCTGACCCTTCTTCAAGCATTTTTAACATTTCCATTAATTGAATTAGACCTTTTTTAGGAATTATTATAATTCCAATAATTTATTAATTAATTCGTTCTCGTTATAATATTTTATGAAATAATATTTTATTAACTCTTCATAACGAATTTAAAATATTATTAGGACCTACAGGTAAAAACGGATCCACATTAAGTATTATTTCTTTATTTACAATAATTCTTTTTAATAATTTTATACTATTATTTGCATATATTTTATTTTCACAAGAACTAGTCATTCATCATTAATTTTATCTTTTTCTCTTCCATTTTGAATTTCATTTATAATTTATGGTTGAATTAATCATACACAATATATATTTATTCATCTAGTTCCCCATTTTGAATAACTTAATAAATTTTTATAGAAATATAAGCCACCAAAAAATTCAGATAAACCTTGATCAAATCTTTTATATAATCTTTTACCTAAAAATAAAAAATTATAAATTAGTCTATATGTTACAATATTAGGTATGAATCATATACAACCAGAAAAAATTGAAATAAAATAATTTTGTAAGGATTTATTATAAAAATACAAAGAAATATTTGAAATATAATATCCTACAAATCCTCATAAAATACAAACTATTAAAGACAACATTTTTAACATTATAGGTAAACAAATTATTGAAAGAGTTGCAAATAACAATTAATTTAAAAGACCACCTCCAGTAATTCTTATAAATAGCAATCCAAGTATATCTTTTAATATAATTCAATAATTATCTTTCAATATATTTATATTAAAAAAATGAAAATTCCCAATTAATGAATAATAAACTAAACGAATTCAATGTCTAACTATTAACCTCGTAGAAAAAAAAAGAAAAAAGAAAAGAAAGAATTAATATTAACATAACTTGAAGATACAATTTCTTAAATTATATCCTCAGAATAAAACGCAGCTGAAAAAGATATTCCACATAAAGCTAAATTTGCAACATTAAAACATCTATATGTAAAAGGTATATAAACTCTTAAACCTCCCATTAAACGAATATCTTGTAAATTATTTATGTGATGAATAATCGTCCCAACATATATAAATACTTATGATTTAAATAAAGCATGAGTTAGTAAACGAAAAATAACAAATTTATAAAATTCTCATTATTAAACCTAACTGACTTAGTGTAGATAATGCAATAATCTTTTTTCAAATCAAATTCAAAATAAGCCCCTAACCCAGATATAAATATTGTTAAACCTGAAATTAATAATAAACACTCACCTAAAATTGTATCACCAATTAACAAAATTAATTGAATTAATAGATGAACCCCAGGTGTTAGAAGAGTAGATAAATGAACTAAAGCTGAGGAGCACCTATTGCCGCAGGCAATCAAGCTTAAAAAGGGATTTGAGCTCTTTTAGTTATCATAGCTAACATAATTAATATAATTATATCTAAAATGTTGAAGTTTAATAAAAAAAATTCAATAACTTATTTAATAATAACAAATAACAATCCTAAAAAAATAAATAATTCTTAAATTAATTAATAATCAAAATCTTATTTTAAATAAAGATAAATTTTTCACAATTTAAAATAAAATTTTATATCTTTAACACCGCTCAATTTAAATCAACTATTTGAATTAACTATTTGAATATAATTAAAAAAAATTATTTCACTTTTTATAATTAATAAATTTAAGGGAACCCAATGTAACAATAATAATAAAAATTCCCGTATATTATTTATTCTAAAAGAAAAAATAAGTAATATGTTATAGAATAAATTTTTCCGTGTTGTCTATAAGAATATAAATACAAAGTACATGCAGCTCTAAAAAAAGATACAAAACGTAAACTAATTATTGAATACCAAGATCAACTTACAATTCTATTTATTAAAGAAATTTATCCTAATAAATTTAAAAAGCTATATTTCCAGACTTTAATAAATATCATCATAAAGTTAAAGAAGATATAAAATTTACCCCAATTTTAATAATCTTCGTCTACCCAATCGTTTATATCTAATATTAGTTAAATAAAATAAACCCGAAGAACATAAACCATGACCAATTATTAATATATATCCTCCACAAATGTCTCAATTTCTTAAATTTATAATTTTTGCTAAAACAGTTCCTATATGAGCAACAGAAGAAAAGGCAGTTAATGATTTTAAATCAACTTGACGTAAACAATTTAATGTAACTAAAAATTAAATTCCTCGAACTAAAGAAATTCTATTAAAAAATAATTAAATCTTAAACAAACAAATGAAATAAAGAAAATACTCGTAAAAGCCCATTTCCTCCCTAATTTTAACATAATTCCAGCTAAAATTATTGAACCAGAAATTGGAGCTTCAACTTGAGATTTGGGTAATCATAAATGAACTAAAAATATAGATATTTTAACTAAAAATGCTAATATTATACAAAAATATGATAATTCATAATTAGACATATAAAAATTCTTAATAATATAGGAAAAAAAAAACAAATAAATTATAAAATAATAAACAAATCTCAGGTTGGAACCGTAAAGGTTGATATCTTCATCTTAAAATTAATAATAAAGTTAAAAAGCAAAAATATTTATTTTAGAAATAGTTAAAATTTAAAAAAATTAATATAAAAATTAATTAATTAATTATAAATAAATAATTGCAATTTTTAAATTTATTAATTTTTTCTCTTGCTATTAATATTAATGAACAAATTTAAAATCTTAATAAAATTAATCCATAAGAAATTATATCACATCCTAAAAAATAAGAAATATTGATAAAATAATTACAATAAATATTAAATAAAATTAATATGAATCTAATTAAAAATAATATAACCATCTATCTGAACCATTCAAAATATATTATTAAAAAAACAAACAGGAATTAAAACTAAAACAAAACAAAACACAATAAATTTTAACATTATAAAATTCTAAATAATCAAAAAAAAAAAAATTATTATTTAAGTTTTAATAGTTCAATAAAACATTGGTCTTGTAAATCAAACGTAAGAATAATCTTTTAAAACTCTCAAGAAAGAAGAAATAATTCTTTATCATAAATTCCCAAAATTTATATTTTAATTAAACTATTTCTTGAAATTTTAAATATTCATTTTAATCTGTATACTAATTTCAAGTACTATATTTCTATTTCTAAATCATCCAATACCAGTAGGATTTATATTATTAATTCAAACAATTTTAATTTAAATTTTCTCAGGATTAATTTCAAAAACATTTTGATTTGCTTATATCTTATTTTTAATTTTTTTTAAGAGGAATATTAGTTATATTTATTTATATTACTGCGATCGCTTCAAATGAAATATTTTCATTTTCAATTAAAAGATTAATATGAACAATCTCATTAATTATCAGAATTTTATTTTTATGGAAATTTTTATATATAATTATAGATATATTTATTAAGTATAGATATATTTATAAATTTAAAAATTTTAACTAATTTAAAAAATTTAATTCAAGAAAATTCTTATATTTTAACTAAACCTTATAATTATCCAACTAATTTCATAACAATTTTTTTAATAAATTATTTATTAATTACTCTAATCGCAATTGTAAAAATTACAAATATATTTTTGGTCCAGTTCGATTTATAAAATAAATGAATAAAACTATACAAATTAATCATTCTCTGTTCAAAATTATAAATAATTCTCTAGTAGACTTACAAACTCCAATTAATATTTCTTCTTGATGAAATTTTGGATCTCTATTGGGATTATGTTTAATAATTCGAATTTTACCTGGATTATTTTCAGCCGTACATTACTCAGCTGATATTAATATAGCATTTAATAGAATTAGACATATTTGTGGAGATGTAAATTATGAATGATTATTACGAACTCTTCATGCTAATGTAACTCATTTTTTTTTTATTTGTATTTATTTTCATATTGGACGGGAAATTTATTATATTTCTTTTAATTATACTCAAACCTGATCAGTTGGAGTAATTATTTTATTTTTAGTAATAAGAAGTGCCTTCTTAGGATATGTTTTACCATGAGGACAAATATCTTTTCGAGGAGCTACAGTAATTACTAATCTTTTATCTGCCATCTCTTACTTAGGGATTGATTTAGTTCAATGAGTATGAGGAGGATTTGCAGTTGATAATGCTACAATAACCCGACTTTTTACTTTCCATTTTATTTTACCTATAATTGTTTTAGCAATAACAATAATTCATCTTTTATTTCTTTATCAAACAGGATCAAATAATTATATAGGATTAAATTCAAATATTGATAAAATTCCATTCCATCCTTATTTCACTTTTAAAGATATCACTGGACTTATTATCCTAATTATATTTTTAATTCTCTTAACTTTAATGAATCCGTTATTATTAGGAGATCCAGATAATTTCATTCCAGCTAACCCTTTAGTTACTCCTATTCACATTCAACCAGAATGATATTTGTAATCGTCTTAATAATAATTATACTTTTTTATAATATAAAAAAAATTCAAGGATTACAATTCTATTCTATTAATCAAAATTTTATTTTGAATTATATTAACTACTGTTATTTTATTAACTTGAATTGGAGCTCGACCAGTTGAAGAACCTTATGTTATAATTGGACAAATCCTAACAATTATTTATTTTTTGTACCTTTAGTTAATTCATTAATTAATAAATGATAAGATAATTTACTAAAATTAAAATTTAAGTTAATGAGCTTGAAATAAGCATATATTTTAAAAATATAAGATAGAATTAAAATTTTCTATTAACTCCACAAAAAATAAGTCACATAAATAAATATATTTTTAATCCAATTACAAATAATAGAAAATTTAATGAATTTGGTAAATAACTTTTTAATGATAAATACATTTATTTATCATATCGAAACCGAGGTGAAGTTCCTCCAACTCAAATAAATAAAAAAGAAATAAAAACTAACTGAAAAAAAAATTATATTAAATAAATTGCATTTCAAAAAAATACACAAAATAATACACTCATAAATAAAATACTTGCATATTCAGCTAAAAAAGTTAATGCAAACTCCGCTCTTCTATATTCTAAATTAAATCCAGATACTAATTCTGATGCCCCCTCTGCAAAATCCAATCGAGTCCGATTAGTTTCTGCTAAACAAATTCTTAACCAAATAAAAGCTATAGGAAATCAAATATAATATTGAAATTTTATAAAATCAATTAAAAAAAAGTAAATGATAACAAAATTAAAGCTAATCTCACTTCATAAGAAATATTTTGAGGAACAGCTCGTAAACCTCCTAATAATGAATAATTAGAATTTCTTGATCATCTTGCAGTTATTACAGTATAAACCCCTATTCTTGTAATTCTTAAAAAAAAATAATAAACTCAAATTAAAACTATAAAATCTCCTTAATATAGGTATTCATATTCACACTAACAAAGATTTAAATAATGAAAAAATAGTAGAATAATAATAAGATATATAATTTGATATTAATGGATAAGTAAATAATTTAATGATGCAATTAATCCAATAAATCAATAAATCCAACTTTATTTGGACTCTTACGAATCTGAATATATCCTACAATTTCACGTTCAAATAAAGTTAAAAAGCTACACCCACTAAAACTCAAATAATTAATAATAAACTTCTCAATGAAGATATAATAAGTTCATTTAAAAACATAATTTTTAAATTTATATAAATAAATTCTAAATTTACTGCACTAATCTGCCAAAATAGTAATAAAATTTATTCTTAAAATGTTTTTTTTAAAATAAATATTAATTCGTTCGTACTAAATATTTTATTGAATCAAAGAGAGAAACCAACCTGGCTTACATCAGTTGCAACTCAGATCATGTAAGAATAAGAAGTCGAACAGACCTTATATTTAAACTTCTGCATTTAAATATGAATCTTAATCCAACATCGACGTCACAAACTTTTTTATCGATAAGAACTCTTCAAAAAAATGACGCTGTTTTCGCAAATACTCACTAATAATCACTAACAATGGATCATTTAATCATAAATAAATGATAAAAATTATTAAAAGTTATTTTAATTTATATATAACCCAAATAAAATTATTTATAAATTTATAACGAAAAGAATCAAAATAAATCCAAAATGATTATATAATCAAGATTTGTAGGGTCTTCTCGTCTTTTGAATTATAATTTGAATTTTTAACTAAAAAATAAAATTTTATAAAAATTTTAAAAGACACAGCTTATATCTTGCCCAACCATTCATTCCAGCCTTCAATTAAAAGACTAATGATTATGGGTCATTCTTTTACAACTCGGACACCTCTTTGACCTCATGATCTCCGATTTGGCTGAAAAAATTTTGTAATTTTTTTCCTAGGAGATATGGACCCAAGGGGTTTTGAGAATTGGCATAGTAGACACATTTTCAAATGGCTATATCTCAAGTTCTATAAAAGTTACAGCGTTTCAAAGATAACTGATTGAACTTTTATGAAATTGTTTAAACAATTAAAACTGTTTATATTTAACTACTAATATTAACCGTTAAATTTCAAAAGAAAAAATTTTCTCAAAACTCAGCTAAATTTTCATTTTTTATATTTTATTTAGATTCAATTTTAAATTCTACTACGAAATAAAAATTTTCAGAACCCGTTATTTTTTGAAATTTTTTAATATTCTTTTTTCTCCCGCAAAACACATCAAGCACATGCGTACTACATTTCAATTAAATGAATGAAATAAAATTCTACACAAAACCCTGGATGATATTGTAATTAGAAGTACTTTTAAAAATTTATTTATCCTTCATATCACACCAAACATCTATATACGATTTTTCAATAAAAAAAAAGGAATATGTCACACAAATTTTTTTTTCTATTTTTGAATCAAATTTATATGTAAATTCTACTTCAAAAATAAATATTTCCACTCTGATATTCCTTTTCGAAGTAATTAAAAAAAATTAATTAATCAGGTGTCCTTCTCGTTACTCATACGCACCGTGGTACCATAAAATCAATTTTCGAAGGAAAACGATACAAAAATTTTTACTTTTTATTTCTAAAATAAATGTATGCATAAAATATTAACATTTTAAATTAGTTCCGCATCATTTCTGTTTTTAAATTATGAATTTTAACATAAATAAACCGTTTAATAAACTTTTTCTTATATAGATGAATTAAAAAGTTAATAAGTTTGTTACTAGTCGAACTACCTATATAACTGCAGCATATAATCACACCTACCTTTTTCGGTGAAGTGTTATTTTGGTACAGTTGGAAAAATACTCTGCACAATTTGGTTCCTATATAATTCCAACAAATGAATTAAATATTAATAATTTTCGATTATTAGAAGTCGATAACCGAGTTATTTTACCTATAAATTCTCAAATTCGAATTTAAGTAACTGCTGCAGATGTAATTCACTCTAGAACTGTTCCAGCTTTTAGTATGTCAAACTAAAATAATTAATAAATTAATATTTTTTAATTCCCATTAAGTTCCCATCAACTGATTAAGTTTATTTTTTTTTATTTTTTTCAATTTTTATTATTTTTAATAGAATAAATTATTCTTATTTATTACCTACTTCTTCTAAATCTTTAAGTTACAAGATAACAACACATATATTTAATTGAAAATGATAACAAATCTATTTTCTGCTTCTGACCCTTCTTCAAGCATTTTTAACATTTCCATTAATTGAATTAGACCTTTTTTAGGAATTATTATAATTCCAATAATTTATTAATTAATTCGTTCTCGTTATAATATTTTATGAAATAATATTTTATTAACTCTTCATAACGAATTTAAAATATTATTAGGACCTACAGGTAAAAACGGATCCACATTAAGTATTATTTCTTTATTTACAATAATTCTTTTTAATAATTTTATACTATTATTTCCATATATTTTCACAAGAACTAGTCATTCATCATTAACTTTATCTTTTTCTCTTCCATTTTGAATTTCATTTATAATTTATGGTTGAATTAATCATACACAA
>NC_051847.1:58820504-58830609 GCF_002237135.1 Teleopsis dalmanni | reverse complement strand
ATGCTCCTTCAAACATTGCGGAATTGCATTTGGATTTCAATCAATTTAAAGAATTCTTAGTCATTTAAGAAGAATTAAACCAAATTGTTAAATTGCCATATATAGCTTATATACTTTTCGAAAACCTCCATAAAAACTATCACTACTTCAGTAAGCGTTATTAAGTATATAGAAGTGAACTGACTGATATACAATCTACTCAAAACTATTATAAAAACCAAAAAAATGTAAAGATATATCCGTTAATCTGCACACATTGTTTTTAACTATTCAACGTTAGTGATTTGACCAATAGATAATCCATTCAATGCTGTTATAGAAAAACAACAAAATTATAAAGACACCCAATATTCGACTGATAATATTCAGTGCTAGTAATCTGATTTATACAGAGTCTACTTAAAATTAATATAGAAAACAAGCATTGTCATTCACAGACAATCGTTTTAAGTACTCAGTATTAGTGTTCTAACCAATATACAATATACATATATAAAACCATTAAAGAAAAACAATAAAATTGGTAAGATGCATCCAATACCTAATACAAAGATAACTGTTTTTAAGTCTTTACTATTAGTGATTCAACAATCCCATTAAACAAGTTAAAAAAATGAAAAATATAAGTACATTCAGATAATGAAACTACATCCATTAATTCACAGACAATAGCTGTTAGTAATCTTGACCGATGGACAACCTACACAAATCAATATGGAAGGCAAAAAGATTATAAGTCTACTTTGTACAAGTCTTTGAGTTGGTGATCTGAACAATTGATAGTGATTCAACAATCCCATTAAACAAGTTAAAAAAATGAAAAATATAAGTACATTCAGATAATGAAACTACATCCATTAATTCACAGACAATAGCTGTTAGTAATCTTAACCGATGGACAACCTACACAAATCAATATGGAAGGCAAAAAGATTATAAGTCTACTTTGTACAAGTCTTTGAGTTGGTGATCTGAACAATTGACAGCCTACCGAAAACTAATATAGCAAACCAATCCTGATAGAGATGCAACGATTCTCATTGACAAGCTTGAGATTACGAATATAAATATAAAGATACAATTATTAATTCATACAATTTTTTTAAAGTATATAGACTTGCTAACAGTTATCCAACAATCCAAATTGTTGAATAACTGGAGACTGATCTAATCAATTGACACTATACCTAAATCATAAGCAGAAAAAAGATACTGCAGAGATACAATCTCCAACGATCCTAATAGACAAGCTAAAGGAAAGGAAGATCAAATAGTCTAAATATATAGATACATCTATTAAGAAATATGTGTAGCATAAAACAATTATTTAAAAAAATACGGTTTTTTTCGTAAAAAACCTATCAGAAACTATACTCTCTTTCATTAATGACTTAAACTATAATGATACATCATAGCTAAGGTAGAATATATGTTACAATCTTATCTGAAATTCTCACATCACACTCCCTACATATTTTTTACTCAGTTTTAAGTACTATTTGATATTATATTTACATATATATATAGCATTGGAGGTACATGTTGGTTGGTTTTGATTTCAATTGGGGTTTGTGTTTTATCTAAGTAACCCGTAGGTGTCATTTTGTCATTACACATTAAAATATTCTAAGTTTAAAAACCAACCTTGAATGGTTGAGAAATTAGATTATTTTTAGAATATTTAGAATTTAGTCGTAGACTTTCATAGCAGAGTTTTTGGATATTACCACGTTTGAACAATTTCAAAGAAAGTACTCTGTTGTTTATTTTTTCTCTTCTTCCTTATAGATGCTAAGTTTCTGCATTAAAGGTGATACCCATTTCTTCGGCACTGAACCCAGCTCCACTTAAATGAGTTTTTATAATGTAAATTAAAACATTTTGGAATATGTATCTTGAGTATGAAATAAAAAAAAAATTTTTTAATAGAATTATAAGAGAGAGCATGCTCTGAAGCCATCCTATTTTCTTTAAACAATACGAAAGAACAAATTTGAAGGAACCCTTATATATCCGTAATTTGTTATGGTATCAATGTGCTGACCCATCTATAAGCTTTTTGTAAGCTTTATATTGAGTTTTAATTACATCTTTTGCTGCCAGCTTGATTTATTATTTGAAGAGCTGTTACCGTTTTTCACGAGACTAAATTGTTTTCATAACATTTTTGAATAATCCTATTATAGTACTAATAGTACTACAGTTTCTTTTTTATGAATATATGGTATGAACATTGTAAGTTTATGTACCTGAATAGTCAGTAATATACATAGAACAAATAGAACTGCGTTCAGATTTTATTCTCAATTTAACTGTTAACGGAGTACTACTCTATTTATAACTGACTTAAAAGCGTCAGAATTCTCATTTTTTTTTAAATTAAAATATTTAATTACTATAAATCGTTAATAGCTCATTTTTAATTACTTACATTATTCATTAAAATTATAATAAATGCAATTAAACGAATAAAAGTGTTGTGGAAATACTTAGTTTAATGTGAAGTGCAATTATTATAATTAAAGTAGGAACAGAGTATTAAATTAAATAAAAAATATAAAAATGTTTAAGCTCAGCTTGTATGTCAACAGCAACTACTAATGATATCAATTAAAAAGCATTCGTTCATCGTGAAACATGCAGCAGATATGAGCGATATACTTGACATGCTTGGAGAGTTGCTGGACCAGCGGCAAACAGTGGCAAATGCAGCTGCAAGCGCTGGTACGCTCTGCGTGTAGCACTCATAACAGAGCAACAGATTCTCTAATTGTTGGCCCAATGCGAATGGTGATAAAAATCTTGTTCCGTTGACACAGCGTGTGGACGCATCTGATATGGAAATTTCATTAGCCGACTTAAGATTGCTCATATTACAAATGCGGCTATAGTTGGGACGCAAAGAGTATTTAAAGCAGGTTTTACTGTAATTCATAAGTACAAGGCGTGAAGGTTTTCAGTTATTTTATATTGAAACGTGCTGAGTTAGAATAATACATATATACTATATTTATATCTATAACAAATATACGTGTTTATATAAGAAACACAATATGGGCAGGGAATGTGGTTAAAAAAATAATTATATTTCATAAACATAAAGTTCCCTTAAAGAATAAAATGAACATGAAAATATTTCAAAATGATTAATTACGAACCTCTTAACACGTTTTTGGAATTACGGTATATTTAATAATAAGTATAAGGTTTAAATTCAATAAACTTATGAATATTTTATATAATTTAAGATTTAACATTTAATATGGCAAGATTATTTATTATTGATGGGATATACTCATGCATTAGAAATAAAGCTTATTATTTTTTAATACGAAATCCACGTGCTGTTATAAGCATGTTATCCCATGCTGTTATAAGTCGGCTTTCGTTTTTAATGACTTTTTATAAAGTGAGTTCTTAAGTGGAAATACACCTGACATCAGATGTTACCAAATATCTATCATCAGTGGTCTTAAAAATGTTTGGCTTAACAGTCCATATATAAATTTTAATATGTAAACGCTAAATTATATATCAAACTTGCTTATATATCTATATAATATGTTTCAAGTTCGAACACCTATCTTCGTCGCATTATTTTGCTGAGGTATGATAATTCTCTTTTCTGACTTTCATACATTCTCCAAATGATTTTTTCTTTTGCAACCGATTTGATATTATGAATTTATGCATCTAGTTTCGCTTAAGGTTGAAAGACTAATAACCTGAGCTGTTTATGTCATCAGTCGTTAAAAATTCTACTAACAAAATTCCTTTTGTCTATTTTTCTCTTTATCACTCGATGATACTCCGAAACCGTAACCTATATTCTCGCAATCAATCCTGTGTTAATGCAATTTTTCGACGCTTCTCTGGTAGATCGTCTTTAAGAAAAACTAGCCTATTCAAAAACTATTATGAGAAAGTTAAAATTTTTTTATGTGATATTCTTATACCTCTTTACGTATGGTGTTAATACCGTATAGGTAAAAGCTTGTTAAATAGTAGTAAATTTAGCCGATATCAGAATACCATATAAACCTTATATATTCGATATCAGCAAAAAACCAAATTAATGATATATATCCGTCTGACAGTTCCTCTATCTATCTGACAATTCCTCTGTTTATCTAACAGTTTTTTGACTCTACGACTGTCCTTTGCTAAATCTCTGACAATTTCTCCACCTCCCTTACAATCATTCTGATTTATGATTTATTGTAATTAATACATTTACAATTTTTAATATGTTAAATAACTCATTTTCATAGTCTTATTATTACGAAATATCTATTTCTGATAGTTTTTCAATCAGTTTGACAATCTTTTTATCTGGCATCTGTGTCTCAGTCTTTCCATTTGTCTATTAGTCTCTTCATCTGTCTGGTAGATACTCCGTTTGTTTTGTAGTCTCTCCATCTTTCTGACAATTTCTCATTTTGCTAAAAAGTCTCTCCGACTGTCTCTTCATATGTTTGACAGTCTGTTCATCTGTTTGACAGTCTGTTCATCTGTTTGACAGTCTGTTCATCTGTTTGACAGTTTGTTGATCTGTTTGACAGTCTGTTTGTAAGTTTCTTAATATGTCTGGCAGTGCCAATTTATCTTTTTGCCGATAGAACTTAAAAAATATTTAATATAATTAATATAATTATTTTCTAATAAAAGAATAATTTTGTATAGGCTTATTGTTAAAGAATCTCCACTTCAATTCCGACACATTACATAATTTGTAACAATTCTTATCTTATCTTATTTAATTAAATAATTTCTTTAATATTTTAAAAGAATTAATAAAATTATTAAATACAAATAGACATGCTAATTGTAAACATAACTCAACGCCAAAAACATGTTGAATTGTGAAAAAGCCTCTTCTGCAGATATTGAAATATACACACGCTAACCGGTATATAACTTCATTATATAAGATATCTATTTACAAAGATGTATCTAATGGTAAATGGCAAAAGAAAAACGAAAATCCAAAGAATTGCGTGTTTTCATGTTTTTTTAGTGATTTCATGGTTGTTTAACTTGCGCTTCTGACCAAGAAGTTGTAAATTGTCACCTCCATGTCGATGTGCAAAAAATGAATGATGATGTATCTACTGCTTCGATGGCTAAGGCACCGAACATGATTTACGCCAAGAACTACAAAATGAATAAGTCTTAGTGGATAAGTACTTCATGAGAACAAAAAGGTAAAGGGACTTAACAGATACGTAGACTATAGTATGCGCTGACCAGATGAATAATTGCGAAGGTGAAAATGGGCATGCTGAATTGGTATTGCTTATGCCATTTCCACTTAAATTTACAGATACTTAGCTGGCTGTTACCAAGAAATGGGCAATTTTTCAAATTATGAAAATGTTTAAAGGTGTTGACAATTAAATCAGGATGATGTAAATCAATTTGAAATGATGAAGAGGAGAAAATAATACTACAATTTTTAGAGAACCTAAATTTATCGAAATATAAAGGGTCTTTGACTCACAAACAGTTCATAAATAATCTGTGGCAAAATTAATTATTTTCTATCTTAGAAACAGAGAGGATATGAAGTATTGAATCAAGCAGTCAGACAAACAGACAGACAGCCGAACATTGCAAAATCGATACCTGTCGTAGAGAATTTAAATAACTTCATACATGCGTTACATTAATTTTGTTATTTAAAGAATAAACTTATTTTTATTAAAATAACTGACTCTATTTTTATGTCTAATAAATCTAGATCTGTAAGTAAATATGTTGAATTGAAATTACGCTTGATCTGATATATTCATTGCCATACAATTTTAAAAGATATATTCTTTAGCCACAAAGATGAAATTCAATCCTTCAAAACTAACACTAACAAAGCTAACAGCGAAAAGATTTTTGAGCTATTATGATTCCAAATAAATTTTTCTGATCTAAGATTTTGTCAAACGCACTGTGTGAAGGACAGAAACCAATCGTCAACCAACTATTTGGATCAGAGCTGGCGAAACTTGCTTTGACCAGATGCGAATATTAACAGTGTGGCAAACATTGGAGAGCACACAATAAGAATAATTAGACAGACTTCTTCCTTTAGCAGATTTCAAAACTCCTTTTAATACTACAACTAGGTACACTGTTTATTTCTGAATTTGGTGTTCCAGCAAAATGTATGAGGCTATGTAAAATAATATTAAGTACCGTTACCAACTTTATCAGAATTGGGAAGAATATCTCTGAACGATTCCATACTAAAAGAGTTTTTAGACAGTGCGAACTATTACCATTATTCAAATAGAGAATGTAAACCATGGTTGGTTCGTTGCAGTGGCAGATCAGCTCTCTGATAACTTTTCACATTTTATAATTAGCCATAATTTGAACAATACTGGCATAATTTTCCACAAAAATGTGATACTGCGTGCGTTTGCCGATAATATTGATATTTTTGAATTAAAACACCTTTCTAACACACTTAGTTTTTTCGAAATTATAAGAAGTTAAAGTAATAGATATTATTAATGTAGTGCTTTCTGTTAAATTTCCTGATCTCCTTGGAACCCACATCACTTTTGTCAGCTGTAAGTGCAAAGTTGTGAAAGGCTTAATGTAGCATAAACTTTAGCGTAGAAACTCAATGAAAACTCTTGTCAATTAACAAAACTTCAGACTAAGTAGGTTATTGTAAAATAGAGCTCTCTCTCTCGACAAACGAAAATCATGCTATTCAACTCTCTTATCATACATGTCGTGCTTTATGGGGCAGAAACCTGTTAAATGTTGAAGACTGATGAGAAGGCATCTCTCTAATATACAGCACGAAACATTCTTAAGAATTCTTATGATCGATCCTACTCACATTAAAAACGAGTAATGAATTAGATGAACGATCAACGCTATAACCTATATATTATCAATGACATAGTTAACATAGTTGACATCATATTGAAATTCAGCAGCTTTGCCAAAAATGCTTCGGTTAGAAAGGTATTTGCTTCCACGTCTGCATCGTAAGTAAAGGAAGCAGGTGTTTAATGACAAGAAAGCATTCGGTACCATCAATAGAGGACAGCAAGCTGGGATAACACTCGCAAGCTATAGACCGTACTATAGAACACTCGCAAGCTATAGGACGTGGTCAAAGACGTCACACTACTGTAAACTAAACATAGGAAAAAAATAATATTATATTTTAATTAAAAAATAAAGTAACAAATTTGTGGCCCAAAAAAAAAATAATAAATACTTTTAAGCAGGCGTTAACCATTTCTCAAAAAACTGATACTATAATAAAGTAAGTTATAGTATTTTTTACTTTGATATACCGTTAGACATTAAAAATACATTAATATTTATTAAGATATAAATATATTATTAATGATCATCAGCTATTCCACAATACATACTAAGTGGTTTTAAAATACACAAAACTTGTATATTAGAATATATTTAATACTAGTATTTCCTGAAATAATCACAAATTTGTTTATTCTTCTTTAAGAAATTAAACATTTTAAGTTAAACACATATATTATTTATGATTTTATAATATTTGATTAAATTTTTTATTTAAAAAGAAGAAAATCATTTTGCTATTTGGTAAGATTTTGTGCACAAAATTGTTGAAATAAAAAAATATGTTTATATATACTTACAAGTTTAATAACAGTAATTATTTTTTATTTAATTAATGTAATAATTATTTATATGTTGTCTGTCATTTTATATAAAATTAATGATTTTTTATTGTAATTTTTAAATTTATTTAAAACTTTTCAACAAAAAAGTATAAAATTTATTTTTTATATATACATAATAATAAAAAATATTTATAAATATTATTAAAAAATTTTTAAATATATGTAAAATATTAAAATGGTGTATTAATCTTAAATAAAAAAAATTAATTTATTAAATTATTTTTTAAATTTAAGAAAGTCATAAATCGCTTACTGAATAAAAAATGGCAAAGATTGGTAATAAATTTGAAATAAAGTATTTCACCTAAATTGATCAAACTTACGTGTTCACATCAAAAATTATTGTAAATGGTAGCCAAAAATGTATTTTTTTAAAGGTCAAACAAAATGTTTTAATTTTTTCGGTTAATTTTAGTGTTGGGTTGAATAACTTTTCAAAAGTTAAGGCCTTTTTATAAAATTCAGTTTTCTGCAGTTGCCGAAGTTAATTTACTATTAATTATCATAATTGGGTTAATGCTTGTATTGTGCCTTTGGTGAATTGCAAGTAAAGATTCAATATTGAAATTAGTTTGTATTGAAAGTTAAACGGAAGATAATGACTTTATTATATATTAGAATTTAGTTAGCTTTTTTAGAAAATGCATTTGCGATAATTGCTAAAACTCTTAATTGAAAGGCAATATATTTATAGGGTGTTTTTTAAACTGCATGAGAACTATCGATATCGATAACTATGGTTTGATTGCTGAGAATATCAAACTGTGTTGACATTTCTCTTCGGTGATATTTAGCAATTTATCTTCAATCGTTTAACGCTAGAACAACGCTTCCAAATTGAGAAAATTTACTTTGAAAAAGTTAAATCTGTTTGCGAAATTCATAGAGCACTTCCTCCATTTTACGGTTACCATAATTGGCCTAGAGAGCAAGTAAGTTCTCGTGCATTGGTTGATCGTTTTTGCACTAATTTTACTCTTCTCCGTTCAAAACCATCAAAAATTGATTGTTTGATGCGGTATATACTCTGGAACCATCATCGGTCCTTATTTCTTTAAAAATGTGGAAGCAGTTGCCGTTACGATGAATGACGAGCGATATCTAGCCATGCGGACTGAATTTTTATTTCAAAAATTAATCAGTTAAACATCAACGACATTTGATCCCAGCAAGGTGCAAGATGGCGTAACTTATCATACAGCACGCTTAACAATCAATTAACGAGTCCTGACCTCCTCATTCGTACGATGCAACGCCTCTCGATTACCTTTTATAGGGCTATGTTAAGTCATTGGTTTATGCCGACAAACCAGCATGAAGAATTCGAAGAATGGTGGCAATGTTCATGCCTTTGTAAAAAATAGTGTGATCTGAAAAATTCGACTGATCGTATGGACTTTGTAAATTGTAGCCGCGGCAGACGTATGCCAAAAATTGTATTCAAAAAATAAATGTCATGAAATTGTCTACCAGTGTATAATAAAAAACAATACAATTTGACCTGATCTAATTTGGAAAAAAAACATACCAGTTAGCTATTTCAACTAAAGCGGAACCTTCTCAGCGCTACGGCATCGGTGCTGGCAGGTCACTGCATAATAGCTAGGAATGCTATTAGACTTTTGTCTTATAATTGCTTTTATCGCGGCCGTGACTCTAAGGATGAAAAGACAACTGTGCTCCATCTCATGTGCTAGTGTCCATCTTTAGCTTGGAGAATATCAAAAATATTTAGGGCTCCTTTTGTTACCGACCTGATCGTGCTATCATAGTGCAACATTAGGAACTTAGCCAAATTCATAGAGTACTCAGATTGGTTTACCTTTACCTAATAGGGAAGTCGTTGCCTTTTTTGGCATTGGTCGTATACTGACCTTTTAGTATATGTACGAACCAACGTTATTCCTGTGGTATCACAAGTGGCCATTATTTGAGCTCATGTTGTCTTTCTTGGATATAAGGCCGCCACTCTAACCTAACCGAACTTAGAGTTAGTTAGAAATACATGAGATCTGTCGCTGTGCTCTGCTCTATTGTAAGTTAGTACTCCATATAATTCCTACTTATCAAAAAATTTTAAACAAATAGGAAAAATTCTAGGAAAAACTTTACATATATTATTTAATAATAATAAAAACTAGCTTCAAGTTTAAAAATTTTACATTTTTTACAAGTTCGTACACACATTCCAATGGACTTAAAAATTATCTAAAATAAGAGTGGTTCTTTACTTATTCGAAGGGTACTCACAAAAAAAATTAAAATTCAATAATTACAACAACTACTTGAATAAAACGAATCTTAAAATGTATACAAAATTGACCGCAGGCAAGGTTCAGCGTTGACAAAGTCGTTGACATTTTTTCTAAAAATTTGCTACTTTTTGTTATATTTTAGATAAAAATTTATACCGAAAT
>NC_051847.1:58733797-58820404 GCF_002237135.1 Teleopsis dalmanni | reverse complement strand
CTTCGTCCAACCACTTTGACGTTCAGATGAGCTAGCGAAGTTTCGTGGTGATCTGAGTTTTCATTCAAATTGAATTAGTCCATCAAAATTGTTATTCCTTTTTTAATTTGGAATTTTTTAAGCATTTATTTAGTTAATCAAATCAATAGAATTAACGCTTCTAAAATGTAAGGTGCTACGAAAGCATCTTTTATGTTGATCTGTATCTAGATATCCTAATTCACTTCAGTAGTGTTTAGACGCATCATCACTGAGGTATTTTCGATGCGATTAAATACTTTTTCTTATGATTGGATTTTGTTAATCCATTTAAACTTAATATAGTTACCGATCAAATAGATGGAAAGAAATATAAGAGATTAAATATGAGAATTTTTAAAGTATTTGGATGTACTATATTCTGCAGATCTTTAACCCTTTTGGTTATGAAAAACTTTACATATATATACAATATATATTATAATTACATAATATATATGATTGTTTAATATGATACATATATACATAACATATAATGTATATCATAACATAAAATATAATGTAGATATAAAATTAGTGAAATAAATGAATAATAAAATCTTATAATGACAATAATACATAAAATACTAATCAATCAGCATTTTCTTTCATATATACAGAAAAGGTTAACTTGATAAAATTAATAGAGTGTAGGGTATCTCATAGAATCACCAATTAAATATTTTTTGTTTATATTATCAAAGCAGTCGCAATGTGTCGTTTTGTTAGGTGTTTTTCTTTCAAGCATGCGTCTTGTTTGTTTTTAATTACGTGCTGTTAAGATCGTTCCAAATATTGTTTAATTTAAAATGTTTTGCTTTTCATCACGAAATACAACAGAAATCCGTTCTTTCTTGCTTTTATACTTAAATTTAAGTTACTGCAGTGGAAGGGTTGATTTGCAGTTTGATAGTTAAGTGATTTATATATTAGATGAGTGTTCTTTATTCATTTTTTTTTAAATATTATATTTACGTGTTGCTTGATTTAAAATAATTTTTTAAATTTTAAAGGTTATATTAAGTTATATTGAGTTTAAAATTAGATAATTTTTAAATATATCTAATATAAGAAAATATTATATATATATAATATTAATATTATAATATAATATATATTACAATAACAATATAAATTAATATATAATAAAAGTACCATAATTAAATTTAGTATAATAAAATAAATAATTATTATTACAATTTATATAAACACAATTTAATATATAAATTTAGTATGGTATATAATGAAAATATACATAAATAAATTTTTTAATGTATATTAATTTCTTTTATTTTTTATTCTAAATAATTTGAAATTGACTATAAATTTATTTTACGTTATTGTTTAAATGATATAATATAATAATTAAATTAAATTATATCAGACACAAATTATATGTATTATACAAATAAGTCTATGAATATATATATACAATATATATGAATATGTGTATGAATATGTTTACTATATATATATATATATACAACACATAATATACAACAAAATAAAACATAAATAAATTAATTTTAGATTATTATGTATATGAATTAAAAATCCATATATGTTGTGTTTACTTTACATTATAAAAAAATGTATATAGAATATAAAGCATATACTAATACTACAAATTTCCTGAACTCATTCTGGAGACTCTTCTAGGGCTTCCATAAGAGTATATATGTAACTTTTAATTTGTATTATATTATATAAATATTTACATACAAATTTAACACAAATTAATAATGTGTAATTTTTTATTTAAAAAAAAAATTATTTATAATTTTATGAGTTAAATAAACGACATTCGTCCAGTAATTATCCAAAAACTTTTTAAAAATTGATCATAAAAAAAATTATTATCATAAATTCATAATATAAATAATAATAATAAATAATTTAATCACAAAAACCTTATATTAAATTACTATAACCAAATTATTTTATGTTAAATATATGTTCAATTATTAAAAATAATTATAACAACTTAATAAAATAAATTATTACAACAAATAATTTTATTATAAAAGCACTTTGTAAGCATTTTTTTAAATACTATAGCTTATTTTAATACTCTTTGTAATATTAACTATTTTACTGTTATTTTTTATAACATAATTTGTGTCCTATTAAAGATTATTTGTAAACTAAAGATTATTAAAATCAATGATAAATTATTAAAACAGATTTTATAATAAATAATTTAATTATTTTAAATACTTTTTGAAATATTATTTAATTTACTGTTTTTTTATAACATACTTTACAACGTATTTTTTATAATATACTTTATCCTTTATCCTTGTCCTCATAAAGTATATTATAAAAACACAGTAAATTAAATAATATTGCAAAGAGTATTTGAAATGATTAAATTATTTATTATAATAATCTGTTTTAATTATTTTTTTTATTGATTTTAATAATCTATACCACAATTAAATTACTGTATATTATTTTTTTTTAAATTTAAATAAATAATAGAATAATAAATTTATTAAATTATTAAATAATGTAATTGTTTTAAATACTCTTATTTATTATATAATTTATTGTTTTGTTTCTTATAATATAATTAAGTTGTTATAATAATTTATTTGATACCTAACAGAATTAATAAATTTTTTTAAATTATATTTCAGTATAACACGCTTTTATAGGGTGCTTTAAGGCACAAATGCTTACTTTTCCAAGATAAAGTGTACATTTCTAAAAATGCAACCTTGCATAGGATTTTGCAAACGTCTCCACAGCACCAAAAAAGAAAAAAAAATAACACAAAAAAAAAAAAAGGAAAGCAAGCAACAAAGGCAAAAACAAATCATGAATCAACCAACAATAACGTCACAAGAACATGGCTTAAGTAAATTCTGACATTTGACAAATAGTTTGCCATATTCGTTTTGTGGCTCATTCCGTTGCCGCAAGTCCAATAAGCAGCACAGCAGTGTAGAATAGGCGGGCAACAAACTCTTGTACAACTGACAATCAATCTTCGTTGCTAATTTATTTATTTTTTTTATTAAAATTCATTTAATGAATTAACGGTATTGAGTACAAATTTTTAATTGAAAGAGAAAAGAAACTTTAATAAGAGTTCGAAGCGAATGTAATTAAGAGCGCAGCAGCGGATTAACATATGAATAAGTAAATTCAGATTAACATAAATAAACAAAAATCGGGGAAAAGAGACAATCAATTTGTTTTGTTGTGTATTTAATAAACGTGGCATTTCTTTTTTGTAAAAATATTCAGAAGGTAAACAAAATTAAATAAAAGAAAAAAAATTACACGACATTTTGAATAAAATTATTTTATTTTTTTTTTCTCCTCGTTTTGTATGCAGTCAAGATTTTGTGTAATTTTAATTGATACTCAACACACACCCACACACGCACACACACACACTATAGAAAAACAAAAACAGAATACGCTTAGTAAACAAAACGAAAACCAAACCAAACCAAATTGCATAGAAACTAAAGCCGTAAGTGTTTACACCTGTCGATATGATACCTAATTGTGGACCCGTTACGCAAGCATTGCTGGGAACATTGCTGACTTGGGGTTTAACAGCAGCGGGCGCAGCATGCGTCATATTTGTACGTGGCAGTCAACGCAAATCGCTGGATGCAGCTTTGGGCTTTGCAGCAGGTGTCATGGTTGCGGCCTCCTTCTGGTCACTGCTCAGTCCAGCAATTGAAATGGCAGAAAATTCACATCTCTATGGCATCTATGCATTCATGCCAGTTTCAGGCGGTTTTCTGCTGGGCGCAATATTCGTTTACGGCTGCGATAAGCTGATGTCATACCTGGGACTTAATAGCACAAACATGATGATATCTATGACACAAACCAATAAAGATAAAGCTGAAATTGCTATGGATGATTTAAAGCACTCACAAAATGGCATTGAATGTACAACGAAAAAGGGTATGGACAGTTTCTCAGATTGCTTGAGCATGCAACACAGTGGTGAACCGAGACGCCGTAAGAAGTCCAGTCTTGCCGAGGTTGAACAGCAACAAACATATATAGCTGATGAGCAGAGCATTGCTGCCGCTAATGCGCTGTCACAATGGAAACGCATTATGTTGCTAGTCGTGGCCATAACAGTACACAATATACCTGAGGGTTTAGCTGTGGGTGTTAGTTTTGGTGCTATTGGTTCAACGGAAGCATCCACTTTTGAGACTGCACGTAATTTAGCCATTGGCATTGGTATACAAAACTTTCCAGAAGGTTTGGCGGTAAGTTTACCATTACATGCAGCTGGTTTTAGTGTAGCACGTGCTTTATGGTATGGACAACTCTCTGGTATGGTGGAACCAATCTTTGGTATACTAGGAGCTGTAGCTGTAGGCTTCGCAAATCTTATATTACCATATGCATTATCATTCGCTGCTGGTGCTATGATTTACATTGTAGCTGATGATATTTTGCCAGAGGCGCATGCTAGTGGAAATGGCACTATTGCCACGTGGGGCACAATTGCTGGCTTTCTGATAATGATGTGCCTGGAAGTGACATTATCGTGATTTTAGACAAATACGACAATTCAGAGTATTGTCTGTCTCTTTGTCTATACGTCAACGAAGGATTTTTATATTCATCTTTTGAATTCCGACCACAGTCGATAACACTGAACGCATGTGTGTATAGAGAATTATGATACCATTTTCATGTAAACCTATAGTTCAACTAAATATTTTTGTACATCCTATATAAATGTATTATTTTAATGTTAGTGCTTATGTAAATATATATATATACATACATATATACGTGTTTACACATTTTAAATCTCAATGTTTGATAAAAAAAAAAACGCTGTTCTAGTATAAGTAAAAAATTATCTTAAAAGGAAAAAAAAAATGCTGTAAGCGATCAGTGCAATGAAACTTAACACAACAAAAAAAAAAATGAAGTATGTATGTAGTATAAATAAATTATTAAGCTTATTTAATTTTATATAAATGTATACTGTAAACGGAAACGCAAAGCCCAACTAAAAATACTATGTACTTTAAAAAAATAAATATTAAATTTTGTTATATTTTACAAAACAAAATAAATATTATTTATACGTATTAATATTATTAAGTATAAAGTTTTTAATTATGTAAATTATTTAATAAATTAATTTCCTTGCTGGAATACGTGTACGCGGATTATCAATCACGCCAAGATAAACGCAAATGTGAATGCAAATTCGTTGAGTTTTATTTTGTTATTGCTCATATAAATTGTTTCTGTTTTGATTTTAAGTTTAATTTTAAGATAACAATTGTACCATTCCGTATAGAGATAACTTAATTAAATTGTGATAAGGGGACGTACACATGTAGTCTAGTTATTGGTACCGGTGGTATCAAATGCTTATGCAAGTTTCCAAAATAAATATAAATACACGGTTAGTCAAAGTAATTATCAATTATAATATCAGCTCCCAACCTACCCAGCCCCTACTATCACTGCATTCTGTTTAATCATTAAAAGTTTAAAGTTCTTAGAAATATTAACATTTTTTTCAATATTAAATTATTAGTTTTTGATTTATGTATATTAATTTGTATTGTGCTGATAATAGCTTCTGAAAAGTCAATCAAGATCAAAATTCATAATGAACTGATTAGTGATGTGGTACCATGAAAATTATTTATAAACTCACGTTTGACAGTAGCAATTGTAATACCAAATATTCCTCTGTATGTTCATGCCTGATAGATAAGAAACAGAGGTGGGCTACACACTAAGTTCTAAAAACAGACATGTATAATATTATTAGCGGACACTAAAATCTATAGATAAGAAACAGAGGTGGGCTACAAACTAAGTTCTAAAGACAGGCATGTATAATATTATAAGTGAACACTACAATTTATAGATAACAAACAGAGGTGGGCTACACACTAAGTTCTAATGTCAGATATGAACATAATTCAGGCGGAACCTAAAATTTATATATAAACTTATGTTGGGCAGAAGCAGTAGATGACACTAAAATTTATAGATAGCAAACAGAGCTGGACTACTCACTAAGTTCTAACACCAGATATCAAAATAATTCAGGCGGAACCTAAAATTTATATATAAACTTATGTTGGGCAGAAGTAGTAGTGATACTAAAAACTTCTTAGATATGAAATCGCCTTCTGTATGTTTAATGCCTGTTAGAGAACAAACAGAAGTGGGCTACTCACTAAATTTAACTGGATAACATTGTATTTACAATGTTAGCAGGCGGTCTCCAAAACTTATTTATGATCTGAAAATTTAGTTAAGTACATTATGACATTATTAAATTATCGTTACCGAGAGGAACTTTAAATAAAACTCTCAATATAAGTAATATGGTATAACTTCAATTCAATACTATATACAATAGTAGCAGCAGTGATACCAAATATTTCTCTGTATAGTTATGTCTGATAGATAATAAACAGAAGTGAAACACTCATCATGTTTTCATAGCAAAGCATTTGCTAGAAGTGGCGAATAAATCTATGAATTCTGTAATGTTGAAATTAAAGGCAGCTTTTATAATAAAAAAAACTCTTTCCAGGTCAATATATAAGCATCATTGTAGGTTATTGGAGCAGTCGACCTTGCATACCGAAGCCACTCGTCCATTTCGACGATTTAATACCGCTCACTGACTACTCTTAACAGGGACTAAATACATGAATATCTGCCGATTCCATAACAGCAGCACTGTTTTCGGAGTACGCCTAATATGGATGTTTGGGCATAATGATACTGATGCACATTGCAGTATCGATGAATTAATCAGACAGGGTATTTGGTTGCAGGGGTTCATCGACAAATAATCTTTTATTCTTTAGTCTTTCAGAAAGACTGTCAAAAAAATGTTTTCACTAAAAGTCTGTTTCTGTTATTAAAGCTGGGTAGTCACAAAAAGAGTGTGTATTTATGTTTTTTTCGTCAAAGTTTTCGCAACTTCCACAAAAACCGTTGAATAAAAGGTATCTCTGTATAGGATTCTATACATTAGTAACCTGAATAAACTGCAATACACCTAATATTGTGAACTCGGTCCCTGCTAATAAGTTCCCTAACCCTGGGCTTCAAGATGAACCTCGATGTTTTATATTTTGTGAGTGGCTTCCACATATTTAAATTAGCTAGAGAAAAATAGAGATAGACGAACGTACGCCCATAGAACGGCATCCATAGAAACGTCAAGACAGGCTAAACTGGCGACATTTTCATTTTTTTTAAATGTTCTTATAATTGAGAACCCATATGGGATTGCTATCCGCTAGTCGATTTATCCTTTCGATTTCTGTTCTATATTCTCTTACTGGTTTTGATTTAAATTTTAAACTTTGAAATGCTTTAATTGTCGTTTGGGTGCCAATGAAAATGACAATCTTATATCTTAGCTTGATGTAGCTTGCAATTAACTGACATGCTTACCTAATAGGTAAGACTTCAGTCTGAAAAACTTTATCTTTAATATATTAGGCAACTGAAGAAATTAATATTTGCGAATGGTGAAAATATTTCTACACGTACCTTGAATTCCATTTTTAAGTGGTTTGTCAAATAAAATATTATATTTCATTTTAAAGGTTGTTCTTTCTCACTCATTTCTTGACGGAAATATTACCGTAAAGTAATCTTCGAAACAAAAATAAGGGTTAGGATAGTCTGCTGTAATTCTCTACAGTTAATTTTAAACTGTGTCTAGAAATCGACAATGTCCGTATGTGACCGAAACTACAATGACCGAAACTACATAGAACAAAATCAAAGAAGGACGAGAAAGAAGCTGTGCGCAATACCTTGTCCGGAGCTGATCAATTCTAGTCAGAACCTGAGTTTCTACAATCACTTTGAAGGCAATTATGACTTTAATGTCTTGGTTATTTAAAGGTCTATGTAAACTTTTATTATAAAAACAGTTTTCTAGTCATTATATGTACATTTTTTATACATACATATAACAACTGTATTCGAAGTAATTTGTTATGGATCATGTAAACGTAGTTACAAAATCATTTATTATAGAAAATCGTCTTCTATAATATATTTATTATTTTATTTTGCAGTTTTATATAATGGATATATTTGCAGTTGATACATTAAGACTGAAAAGTTTTCGGAAATTCTCATTTAAAATTCGCGCGCTGTATATTTTTCGATATTTTAAGTTTATGTAGTTTGGCAGCACTTTCCTTAATTACTATGCCAAAAATGAGCGCGATCTGTCAGACAGTTCGTTTACGGCAGCTGTTGAAACCAGTTCACCTCAGTAGTGCGTTGCGAAATGTCTTCGACGGTCGTACGACCGTCCTGAAAGGCTTTTTGTACACTCATAAACTTGAGTTTTCGATAAAACTGATTCCCCATAAGCCTTTTGTAGCATTCGCAACGATTCTGCACACGAAATTTCGTTCGAAACACAAAATTTGATGCAAACTCTTTGTTCAATATTTTTTTTCCATTGTTTTTTTCGCAACGCACTACTGAGGTGAACTGGTTTCAACCGCTGCCGTAAACGAACTGTCTGACAGATCGCGCTCATTTTTGGCATAGTAATTGTCCTTAATTGCTGCCAAACTACATAAACTTAAAATATCGAAAAATATACATACTGGAACAGTTCGGTTCACGTGGAAACAGAGATCTGAATGGAGGTTTAGTGGTGAGCTCACATCAACGTAATAATTAAAATATCTCCTAAATTGTAAACATTAATAGCTTTTCACTCTTTTGTGACGTCAAAATAATCATTCTCCGTCAAAACAAGCGATCAAATAGATTACTGCGGTTTATAAAAAAAAGTCATCCTTTTAAACCTTTTGTGATAATCGCGGCTTACATCACATTAATAACTCTCCGCCAAGGCAAGCGATCAAATAGATTACTACGCTTTTCAAAGAAAAATCACCCAAGAAGTGACTAATAAACAAGTACTGTTCCATTACGCCAATTCGTGAGAATAAATAAGCGTAATACGCTACATATTAGCAATCAATAATTCTAATACTTTATTGCTACTACTACTCGTAGTCCACATTTGAATCAATTTTAAATTTCACTTCGATTTCAAATTCGAATGGTTGAAAAGAAAGACATTTACTACCAGAGGGCAGATAAATGAAGAAATAGTGGCTTTGTACGGACTGATGGTAGAAGTCATATTGTTCGGAGGGTTTGAACAAGTTGGAGAATCATCGGATTTAAGCTAACCATCTATTTTTTTAATTCTTTGAGTTAATATATTTGGATATGGAAAAAGTATGTTCGCAAAATTAAATTTGGTTACTTCAAAAACTGACTTTGAGATATATAGAGAAACGTATATGTCTACATTAGTTTTTGTTGTCCTGGCCAAAAATCTATGTTACCGATCTATGGTTTCCTATTCTTATATTAATGTGTTATAAATATATGGCAAGAATAAAGGTAAGGGTATGATATATGTATAGGATATATCCTAACACATTCGATATATGTATCCTGCATATATTTATAAATTACAAAACTCGTTTTAGTTAGCTTGAAACTGTAAACGTTTGGTCGCTAACGAATAGAGGTTTTGAAAAATCTGAAGACTCAGTTTAAAATGTAAATAATGCTATATATAACCATTTTATAATAGCAAGGTAAATTGCAGACCTAACAAATTTCGATGAAAAAATTAGTTTTGATAATTTTTAAAGTTCATTACTAACCTTTCTTTTTTCATATAATTCTGGATTGTCAAAACGATCTAAATCTGATATTGGAAATTCTGTAGGGTCGCAAATTTTCCGGAATTTTTTACAGGCTTCCACCCATAAAACAGAGACAATGGGTATATTAAAACGTTTTGCTGCCTTGTAAGCAGCAAGTGTGCCATCTTTAAAAATAACGTGAGTTGTATTACTGTAAATAGAAAAAATAAATAAATAAATTAAGGTGTGAGTAAAAAATGTTGTAATACAGAACATTTAATAATTTAAATTTAACGTTAAAAATATAACCCCCACCAATTAAATTTATAGTAAAAGTAAATATAGGGAAAACGACATAGATAGAGCTTTAAGATTTACTGGTTAAAATTCAATTAATTCCTTATGTAAAACTCAATTGCTTCAAAGCAACACTTTGTGTACTTCAAAATGTCTCTTGTCACTTTAAGTGCTAGAATTGTGGTGTAAAACAGCACCTTGTTTCCTCAAAATGTTCCTTATCGCTTATAGTGGTAGAATTGTGGTACAAAACGGCACCTTGCGCACTCCCAATTGTTTCTTGTCGCTTACAATGATAAAATTATGGTGCAAAACAGCACTATGTTTACTCCCAATTGTTTCTTGGCGCTTACAATGGTAAAATTATGTTGCTTGCAGTAGGAGAAATTTTGTATAAAAGGAACCCAAATTGTGACTTTCGTTCCATTTGTGATTTCGCACCATTGCAGGTTCCACATTGCTGACTTCAACAATCTCAACGATCCCAACGTTTCGAACATTTAATAGATTCATAGTACCTCTGCTTGTTCTAAGTCCACTGATATTTGCAGAGTATCTTTTGAACAATGATGTGAGTGTTGTTGTTGTAATCCGCTGGGACTTGATTGTTAAGTTCTTTTGGAAGGTGTCGAAAGGCAATTGGAGTGGGCCGATACGTAAACCCAGCCATTCTTGGAACCTAACGATGTGAATCGGATGCTTACCTTGTTCCCGCAGTTTATGATATAATAAATAATTTATTATTATTATTATTTATTAATGTTATTTTTGATTCCTCCTCAATTTACACTAATAATTTACAATTATTAATTATCAGCGCACTTTAACAATATTCCACAGTTTGGTTCATAAAAAAAAACTGTATTGTAGTATCTTCGTCTTACGTTGTTGTTTTAGCCCGCTGGGATATGCTTGTGTGACCCCTTTGGGGATGTCGAACGGCACTTGCTCGTCTTCGATAAGTGTCTCCGGGACGTAAACCCGGCCGTTCTAGAGACCTCCCTCTTTCGTCATTCGTAATTTTCCAGTTCCTCTTTCGTAACTACTTTAATTAAATCCATTTAACTTTATTTTAGTATTTTTAACTTGTAACAAAAATCCATAACATTACATTAGATTGATTTTTTGATAAATTGCCTTATAATATATTTCGCCATTGTAATCAGTTAATGAGCTATTTCACAATCGCAATTATTAAATATATTGAAAAAATTAACTAATAACTCTATTAATATACAAGTCAAAAAATTATATATGCAAACAAATAACTTACATTGTAACTTTTCCCATTACTTTAGCACCAAGTGATAATATGACTTTTTTAATTCCATCCGTTCGATTATCTTCGCCACTGCGTACGTCGACATATGCGACAACACCTTTCATGATATCAGTCATGGCAGTTGGTGGTTCATCGGGTATATATAGACTCTGCTCTCTTAGTGATACATCAAAGTGTGAATATGGCGACATTATTGGATTTCTGTAAGATTCCAATTCAAATATTACACATATAAAAGATAACTAATTTTGTCTTACTTCAAGGCATTCAAAGCACGCATTCTGACAGTTGCTGATGGACTATTTACATCGCGTTGTATGCGAGTCATAATTGACTTGTTTTTTGGTGTTATAGATATTGGTGCATTTATTGGTTTACTATTTAAATCTATGTTTGATATGACGCTCCTGCAGTCGTCGACTATTATACTTGAAACTGGAGTTGGAAAACCTGATGCTCCATTTGTTGTGAATGTATGGATCGATTTCGTTTTCGTTCCATGTTCACTATGTTCGTCTGTTGAATTGATAATTACGTTTTACAACATTATTTAATGCAAAATTAGAGAAACAATAATATGAAACAATAATGGACTAAAGGTAAACGCAAATTTTCTACGTCAAAATATTTTTCTATTGTCACTTTCCAAAGCTTTGTAAAGCTTAAAATGACAGCGCAAACATTCAGTGCTACCAAACTATAAGTTTTTCTCTTACCGCTGCTCATTGAACACACTGCCAAGCATACACGAAAATTTAATTAAGTTGCTTTTGAGCGCCCCACAAAGGAAGTTTTTTTTTTGTTTTTTAATTTTGTTTTTGTTTAACTAAAATATATTTATACAGTCATATTTGGAAGTCCTAACTAAATTTCATTTTTTTGTTCTTTTTTCTACTTAATCTAACAAATATATAAAAGCATACTTACTAGTTATTTTATTTTCAATATTATTAGATGGACTTGGTTGACTATTTTCGTTATCAACAAACTGTGATTGTTTTAATGTTTGAAATTGATTAGAATCTGAGCTGTTGGAACTGCAACTAAGGCCACTGTCACTTAGTACTTCAAATAATGGCTGATCAGACGGCATTAATAGCATGCTAATTCGGCGATCAATTTTTATAACTTCTTTATCAGTATTATTTGAGGTAAATTGTAATTCTTTTAAGGGTTTTGTTTTATCAGTTTTTTTTATTGTTTTTATTGTTCTGTTATTTAAACTAAAACGTGTCTTAGATTGCAGCACAGCCGAATTGTAAGTCTTTGTTTTCCATGTTGATTCGCGCACAACGAATTTATCCATATTTTTAAGAAAAAAATTCTATTGCAATATACCAGGGTATCTTATAAAACAATTATTAACTGTATAATATAATATAATAAAGAAACAACATTGATCACTAAAATTGCACACTCCGCCAACGTTAAAAATAATTTGAATATATGTATACTTTGAATGTATGCGTAATCGCGTTGTTGAGCGGTGATGTGTTTTAAAATTGTGACAGAAACAGCTGCCATAGTAGAAGGGCTGTTTTCATACGTCATAAGTGATCGTAAATATTTTATTATTTCATTAATTTAAATATTCCTTTATTAAAATTTCCACAAACTTGCAGTTTTATTTTTATCAAATTAATTTCTGTTTACATAAAATGTTTTTCTCATTTCAAATCATTTTTTGAAAATATAAATATTAATAAGTGTTGAAGATCATATAATTCATAATCACGTAATTTCGAAATATAATTTTCAGATAAAGTTCAAGGGTTTTTGTTATACTTTCCTTCAGTTTTGTTTTGATGTAATTATAATTTCATTAGTAATAATAAATACTCTTAAAATTTTTGTAATTGTCTATGTTTGTTCATAGTTTATTTATAATTCAATTAATAATTTTTATAATAATTTATATATTTAAACAAGCGTTTCAAGCGTAACTTCGAGCATTATATAATATTTAATAAGCAACAATATGATTTAGATCTTCTTTCCTGAAATGATCCGTTCCACAAATTAGAAAAGTTGGCAATGCATCATTTTTTCCCTGTATTTATTTGTTGTTTGCAACTCCTTGCTACTTTTGATTATTCACTTTATTCTTAAGCCTAGTATTAACACTCTTTTCGCATAAAAAAAATGACATAAAAAAATGTTCCACAGTGTCGAAATTTTGTGGAATATATTCTAATATTAAGTTTTATGTCAATTTTTCCTGCGGAATGAATGTTAGTGAACCACATTAGCCGTATTTCAGCAAACAATAATCTTGATTTTCTTCACTGAGATGATACGGATCACAAGTGAAAGTAATTGGCAACGCAACATACATGTCAGCTGTGTTTGTTTACAAAATTTTGTTGAGATTTGTATGAATAATTTTGGCGCTAAAAGAATTATTGAAAAAATATTAACTATAAAAAATAAAAAATCGCAAATAATTAAAAAAAAGATAAAATCTGCTGAAATGTCTGAATTTTGTTTATTATTTACTTTAAAACTTTACTTAAATTCTGTAGTAAATAAGTAAAAAAAAAAAGATTTTAACAGATTTATTGAGCGACGGTAAAACTAACTCTTTCCGTCCTATTTTAAACACTAGTTGAAGTATATTAAGTTCTGGGGATGAAGTGTGTTAGCACGGAAATATTGGGAATTTTATAATTCAAATTTGCATAATAATTATTAATTTCAGCACTAAAAATACAGCTCTATTTTTTTCCGCCAAAATCTATTTTTTCACTTCCCTTGTGTATTTTTTTATTGTAGAGTATCATATGTTAAAATCGCATTGCCAATGACATTTTGTATAAAAAACATATATTCCACTTTAATTTTGTACATACATTGAATTAGAATCAGTTCAATTGCTGGTCCACTCCATTGTCAAGGCTTTGCATATAAATTCGGTGGATCATTGTTTGCTATGCGGATCATTAAAGCCCTATGCTCCAGTGGGACATATGGGAACTGATGATGATTGTTTGCTAAAACACAGTTATTATGTGACAAATTTTCATTGCCGGTCAAATTTTGAATTATTTACGTTATAATTTTGTTCCACATTGAACCAGAACCTGAACCAGAGCAATTGATAGTTCATCGTATTGATATTGTGTCCTGTGTTATTTCATTAGATCATTCTTTGCTAAAAGAAGATCAAAGAGTCGATTGGTAGACGATGAAATTAAGACAAACAGAACAATAGGAATATAATAAATAATTACGTTTAATGCGACAATTGATCACATACTAATTAGCACTGCACATCTATGAAGAGAGGGAATGCTTAATAGTTATTATAAATTCGTTAGGCTGTATTAGCATACTGAAAAGGGTTATCTATTTCATGGTCCTGTTCTCGTGGTTTTGTTTTAGTAACATATGTTATGACACAAATCGTTAAATCTAATTGGTACAGTCACATGGTTGAAATATATGAAGTCTACAGAACGGTGCCATAAGCCATAATCCACATAATACATTTTGGAATAATGAACCCCCATCTTTAAAATGAATTTTCTTTCGGTGACAGGTGTTTAGTGCTTAAATTTATTTATCATTTCTTTTATTATATTATTTAAAACTTGGTTGAAAGAGTTCAAAGTACGTATATATATATGGTATATTATCATAAATATTATTATTACAATGCTAACTAGAAATAGAGATAAGTGTACTTGGTTTAATTCAATTACCACATCAATCCACACTTAGTGTGTTGGATATATATATTTACTCTTATCTATGATAATATATCTGAAACAAAATTTTTAACTCTAGACTTTTCTGTTTTTTTTTTAGAGTGAAGTAATCCATTTAATTTTTCTAATATAAAAAATATAAAAGAAATATGTCAGGCAGGAGCTTATATAGGGACTTATAAAAGTTGGAGTTATTGAAAACTAAATCAAAGTTTATGTGAAAAAATGTAATTGCAAATAATTAATCTGACATATATTAGGGTGAGTTGAAAGCCCAATTTTCCCTTATATATATATGCTAATGACCTCATATTAAATTCATTTTTCTTCTACAAAACTTACGAGAACATCTAAGTCTTTTTGATTGTTCTTTATATTTTGGTACATATAGAGTAAATGTAGATAATACAAAATAAATTAAACAATTCAAATGCTGTGTTTACATTTACAATTATCAAAACTGATAAGTACATATTCGTATGAATTTAGTATAAAAAAATAGAATTTGTCGAGTTAATTGTGATAGTGTGAACGCTATTTAGTTAATTAAAAAAAATAATTGTTACTATTTTAATGTTTTTCTTTATTAAGATTACAAGTAAATTATTTTATACAATGATTTTAATATAAAATAATTAAATATGTATAAATTATGGAATGATTCTTAACTTATGTACATACGCAAATATTATTTACATTAAAATATATTATTTAACTATTTTGTTTATATCTCAAATAACATATTTTCAGCTTAAACTGAAGTATTCGTTTAAAGAATTTCTAAAATTGAAAGCTGACAAAATTAATTCATTTTGGGCACATTTAGGACATTTTTCAGTCTTTAATAATTTAAAAACAAAAAGTAAAAAAAAACCTAATATATATATTGTATATAACATATAGAGAAAACTATGGCAAAATTTTTTTTATACAATAAATTGATGAGTACTTAAAAATTTTTTTTAAATTTTTAGCTCCTTTTCTAGGGGAAGAAAAATATGCCAAAATACAATATCACTTTGAAAATAGTTCCCGACTTTCGAGTTCGGTTTCCTGGTATTTATGGTCTACATTTTCCAGTGATTAATTTCCAAATAAATTGAGATTAGGTTAAACTAACTTCTCCGATGCAAGATATGTAGAGTGCTCTATTCTGAAATGAATAAAAAAGTACAAGTTAGAGAGAGATATTTAATGGAAGAAATAGAGACGGAGACAGTTAGAAAGCGATAGACGTGGTTCGAATTAAGAAAAAAATAGAGAGTGATTAAGAGAGAGTAAGAGGTAAAGACTTACCATGTGCACTAATTAGACTACGAGCATCCCATAATGATAATTGTGACTGTGATAGACGATGATGATGTTGTGAGTACAATTTGTATGGATAATAGGTGTGTTGATGAAACGTTGCGATAGGCAATGGCTGCGTTGGTTGTGGTTGCAGTTGTTGTTGTTGCTGTTGTAGGAGTATATGTTGAGATGCAGATATTTTACGTGATATTTTCGACTCCTTCTTAGGTTTACACTGCTTGGACGAGGATTTAATGAAATTCGGTATACGTGCTAATAAACCACAATAATAAGGATCATCTTGTTTTTTACGATGCACAGATTTGCTCTTCTTTTCGGAAAGCATTGGCACTGATTGATTGTAAATTTCATAATCGGGCTGGAATAGAGATATGTATATATATACAATTCTATAACTTTTATTCTTAATAAAAATAAATCATCTTACCTTTGGCACATAAGGACTTTCATCTAAGAATCCGGCATTATACATACTACGTCTGCCTTTACTTGAATTATTTGAATTGTTTGAATCATCGGAGGCAGCTGGTGTTGGATATATTAAACCAACTTGACTTTCAATAGTTGAATATGGATCTTCACTACCATTGGTAGGTATACGCATACCCATGGCATCCAAAGATTTTGGTATAATTTGTAAACGATTTTTTAACATATCTATGGCGACCACATTTATGACCAATATCCAGAGAGGGCTGTTTATAATATTATTATTCGATTTCACCAATGAAACAGCTGATAAGCATTGTCGTTCCAAGCGACTGCTCTCAGGATATGTGCGCGAAAATTCACGATTTATATTGGTGGTATATTTGCGCATATCAAAGAGCTAGAGACGGATACATAAAAGTATGATTTTATATACATTATAAAATATTTAATGTTTTTGTAGACTTACCTTAGCGGAAGTGCCAGCTGTTAGGGCCATATTTGGCATTTGTAGAATGTCCGCTCCAATGACTGTTTCCTCATTAGCCATGGAAGTGTTATGTACAAAGACGCTACTCTTACCATAGCGTTTTACAAAGATATTCCCGATATCGTCCATTTTTATTTTAAATCCATCTCCAATCGATTTTTTAGCAGATTTTGTATCTGCATCACGCATAGGATTGTCAAAACCATTCAATCCGATACTAAACATTAAAAGAAGAGAAATGGCTTACATTATTATGGGTAGATACTAAAGAAAGGTTCTTATATTAAATAGTTTAATTAATTAGACAAGAAAAATTTGAGAACTTTTTAAAGAAATATTGTAGTTAGAGAGAAGATGAAACTTTAAACCAGAGAGTGAGTGAGAGTAGGTAAGACATATAATAAATAGACAAAAGGAGAGAGTGACTCTCTAGTCAAAGAAGATATGGGGAGGGGTGTTTGGGTTAGGCTAAGATCCCTATGCACTGCGACCAGCTTGATATATTATGCTTGATCCTCAAAGATTTAGAGGACTTCTTCTGCTCATTGAGGCTCATGTGATGGTGCTATATCCATCTACAAGTCTTTGTTTGCCGTTAAAGCACAGAAGTCCTGTGATTATATTTTCCTTATATTTTTAAAAATTCGTTAAAGGAGTACGTACATAACTTTTTTTAGAAAATAGTTCAAGATTGTATTACTTAAAGAAAAGATAAGGCAACTGAAATATTTGACATTTGAACATTATGTACACATAAAGTCCAGTGAATTGATAGAATTTTCTTTTTCTTAGTACTCAATTCTCTGAAAATGATTACGTTTAAGAAAATTAAAATTATGTTTTACTCTAATACTAATTCTTATTCTAAAAATTTTAAGTTAAATTGAAAGACTAGTATATTAGCAAAGAATTATTTTCAAAATCTCAGAAAGTTTTTTTCTATCATCTATCATGTATATATTGCTTTTAACTTACCGTACTCCGTCGAAACCATTTTTGGAACCATTTATCGTTATCACTGATGATCTTGCATATGCTTTAGCTATTCTACGATTTTTCTCAAATATAATTACTTTAGCCCAGATCTCGTCGTCAATCTGATCCCATTTGGCTAAAACTTCATTGATATGATCCTAAACATAATAATGTATAAGAAAATTAATAGTTATTATTATTTAATTTTAGATAAAAATAGTGTACATACCCTGAAGAGTTTCTCTTTGTCATACCAAACATCCTCCTCCTCATCAGTATTGGGTCCAATTGCATCCAAATTGTCTAATGAGCGTGAAATTATTTTTCTTCGTGATATCATATTTGTAATCTTTTCTTTTTGTGCTACGTTTGGCAAAAATTGAAGATCCTTCAGTCTTTCTTAAAGAGTTTTTAAAATGACTCTGTAAATAAAGGAATTTGGAATTAATATATAAATAAAGTAAAAGTGATCTAAAAAAAATTATTATATGCAGAGTAATTTATAAATAAGTAAATACTATAATCCAGAAATTATAGATTAAAAACTAATAAAAATAAAAATAATTATAAATGAAATAAAATAAGGTAAAATAAAATAAAATAAAATAAAATAAAATAAAATAAAATAAAATAAAATAAAATAAAATAAAATTAAATAAAATAAAATAAAATAAAATAAAATAAATTTAAAATAAAATAAAATGAAATAAAAATACAATAAATTAAAAAAAAATAAAATAAAATTAAATTAAATAAAATAATACATAAAAAAATATAATGGGAGTTACAAATAAAATTAAATAAAATATCTCATAAATATAGCTTATAATAATTATTTCATACATAACTAATAGTAAACAAATAAAAGTAAGTTAGAAATAAAAGAAAAGAAAATAAAATACAAAAAAAAAAAATAAATAAATAAAATAATAAAAAAAATAAAGCTATTTATAAAAACAAAATATAATATAATAAAAAAAAAATATATAATATTTTTTTGCTATAAGATAAATATAAATGGATATAATTTAAGTCTAAAATGATTAGTTATATTGAATGAGTTAAAAAAATGCTTCATAAATTATATTTATAAAGGATAAAAAATTAAATAAAAAAAAAATAAAATAAAATAATAAATAATATTTAATAAAATAAAATAAAATTTAAGTAATATGAAACAAATATGTGCTATTTTTTGCATTAATATAAATTGAAATGATTAGAATTCAAAATATATATAGTAATATTAAATAAGTTATAAAAAAAAATGCCTATATAAATAAATTCTTTTAAATAATTAATAATATATTCACATGCTCTTTACCAATTACAATCCCATAAAAGATGTTCAAGAATGTAACACAACCCAATATGAATATTAATATATCATGAGAAGAGAGGTAAATAACTGAAGAAAGGAATGCATATGAAAATAATTTTTTTCTTGTTTATAAATGCAAAGAATAAATTTAATATTAATATTTATATATATACCATAACACTTAAGTAATTATATATGTGATTTGTTTGAAAAATTATAATGTCTTTATCAGCGGCACAAGAGTATATGCAAAGCACGTTCCAGATTAATTTGACAGGCAATTTCTTCCTGATTTCAATCGAGTCATGGAAAAGTTATAATTTTAACAAATAATTTATTATATTACCCTTATATAAGAAATTTATTAATTCACATAAATAAACAAATATTGAGATATAAATCAATTTAAAGGGTTTTTTATTTTTAAGTTTTTGGAAAGTATAAATGTGATTAAGGCTATGAGATTATATCGATAGATGACCAAAGTACTTGTATTGCGTTGAATGTAGCAATGAAATTATTTAAGAACAAATGAGTCCTGTAGCTTCTATTTGCATCCATGGAACATAAAATATATATCTAGTAACATCACTGGTTTTTATTGAACTGAGAAAAGTTGAGTCATTTGAGACAAAAAGCATAGTATTGCAAGGTGTACCAACCATCCTTAGATTAAATCATAGGTTATTCCTATAGATAGCAATGGTGTTGTGTACCATTGTTCGTTTAAATAACAATAAATAAATCAACATAAACTTTGGATTATTTGTTTATGTCGCGATAGATCTTACTTTCATTCATATTAAAAAAAGAACAAAAAAATAAGATTTAAGAAAATTTTTGGAGTCCATTTAACTAGGCATATAAAGATTTTTATCTGAATATTTTTTTTGGCGATATTCTTCTAAAAGAAGTTGTTTGGTTGCAGTGGCAGGGCATTACCTAAGTTTCATATACCTCAATTAGAGATTTTTCGCCATTTTAGACGAACTTAGAACATTTAATCTTCGGTTTTTAGTTCTTTACCGATGAACAGTCAAAGAAGTATCTTTCTAAAAACCTTTTTCTTTAAAATTTATATTAGGAACATTTCTAGTTTGGTTTCTATAACAGAATATTTTAATATTTCAAAGCCTGTACATTTGCATAGAAAGTGTTCAGTTGTATATTTTATTTCTAACTCTCTGTATCTTCTGCAGTTCTCGTCATAGGGTATACTTAATTTTTCGATATGTGTACTTAGAGGCCAGTGATATGGCAAAGGTTAGGTTAGGATATGGGTTGACACAAATTCGACTGGGAGAGACGAGCTATACGGACCGGTTTTTTCTTCATATTAGAGGTTTTAAAACTGAAACGCCTTTCTGGGATTATTACTCTATGTAGGAGAATGTTCTTTATTTAAAACGTTAGTATCAAATTTCCCTGTCTAGTACCTTTTAATCCATCATTAATCATGTTGAATTAGCATAGTGACAGAAAGGTAAAAGAAACTAGTTAAAACTTGAGTATTTAACTTTAATATGTGAATGAAAAAATTTATATATTTAAAATCTAAAATAATAAATAATTTCTACAGGTGTATTATATTCTCAATATATATTAGGCTAATGATGGCACAGAAAATTACTACGAATCAACTGTTTAGGGTTTCCATATTATATTAAATTAAATCAATTTTTTTTTTATAAATATTACTAAATATTAATTTAGCCTTTACAGGCTTTTGTGAAGAAAATAAAAAAAAACTAAGACATTAAGTTACAATATAAAATATGTCGGCGGCATTAAATAATAAAAAATAATAAATATTTTAAATTTAAGTTTTAATTTTTATTTATTTATTATGCTAACAATTGATTTAAGCTTAAAAACAATAACTACAGTTAGCAATATACAGTCAGTAACTGTCACTGTTAATAACATTCAATGGCAGCATTGAACTGTTACAACTTAACATTTTATGTTAATTTCGAGTGTATGTTGTACTTATGTTCTATGTGGTCACCAACCACAAAGTTTTTGTCGTATGTAAGTGCTTTTAAATTCTGTTAGCTCTAATATACAGATTTATATGTGGTATTCAATATTTTTTATAATTTTATTAATTTTATTTAATTCGGAAATGCCAGTATATTCGTGATATATTCACAATAAAATCGATAGTATTTGAATGGATTGAAATGACTGTGCTCCTTCTAAAGTCAACACAGTACATTTATTCAAGTTTTATGCAATTTGAATTTAATGGATTTGCTTACTTTATTACATTTTGACTCTTTTAAATTTTAAAATTAATTAAAATAATTACTTTAATTAAAAAATTATTTGATTTGTAAGTTCATTAACCCAAAATGGGTTTTTATTTCTATTTAATGTGGTTTTGCCTTTTTGATATATAAACAACTTTTGATTTTTTTTTCAAATATTTATTTTGCTAATAAAAATTTGTCATTTCTTAAGTGTGTGGGTGTGGCTCTTACAGTTTTTAGAGTTTTATTTAAATTATTTTTTTTTGAATTTGTTTCTAATGTTTTAAGATAAAAGATTTACCACAAAGTCCGGCTGTAAAAAAAAAAATTTGAAAAACGACTTGATAATTTCTTTAGAGGTTTTAATGAAACTTTCCTCAACCATATAGAGATTGACATAATTCTTAACGGATATTAAGTTTTTTTTTCACTTAAAAAGGTGTTTTTAATTAAGAACATTGAAGATAAGTGTTGACACATAAAATTATATACAATATATGTATATATACAATATATGTTTTTAATATTGGCAAAAATTTTATTGAATAACCAAACAAAAGAATTTTTTTCTATTTTATTTTGAGGTATCTATTAAAATGGACATTAAAGCTCAGAACCCTTTTTTTGTGACGATCTATTCTTAGCAAACATAGACCATATATACTCTGTAATAACAAATGTCAAACTGTGTTAAATATCATGAGAGGATTAAATACACAGAGTTTAAAAATCGAGGTTTTGAAAAGTGAACCTAATCTGCTCGGAGTGCATATTACCAGTTAAAAATATTTGGAACAATAATAATAAATTTGATTTTAAAGTAAATTATCACGGTTAATTATATGGTTTCCATATTTGTTAATAGAAACTATTGTATACAATATAAAAGTTTCGAACAATAGTAAATTGCAACACCAACATTTTTTATTAGTTGAATTTTTGGCTGACCACATGACTGTTTTGAGTATTGCCAAATACTTATCATCAGTTTTCTTTTGGAAATATTACTTGTACCTAATTATTCCTTAATAATTTTTTGAAATTGCAAGTACCAGGTGTTGAACTCGTGCTCCACCAAATTTCAAGCTCGGAGTTAGTGTTAGTGTTAGTGAAAGTTTTTATAAACAAATTCCTTTATGATAACTCGGTAGCGTAGTACGTCAAAGATTATATATATATGTACATATAATATAATACCAACTAGCACAACGGCATTAAATCAAAGTGCATAAAGATAATATAATATATATACAGTGGTTCCTAGTACAACGGCGGTCTTAAGCCAATGTATTGAAGAGTTTCTATATATAGGCAAAGGAGTATAGAATATCAGATATAATATGCGAACGCATATATTACTAATATATATATCTCATTAATCTCACTAATCTTATATTCTTCACACATAGGTATCCCGACAAAAGCACCGAAATCCAAACTACCAACCTACTCCATCATCATTCATCATTCAACCGAAGCTGTGTTATATTAGAACAAACTTATAAACGAGCTATAGACTAATAGGATAAATTAATTAAAACAATAATAATATCTCTAGTCCTAGAAGTAGTCCTAGAAGAAGTAGAGCCGTTTGAGTCACTAGTGAAATTAAACATTAGTGAACTTCAGAGTTTACTTTACTTTACCGTATGAACTGTTCACAGAAATAATCATATAATCAGTTAGAAATTAGAATGTGGTGAAGTATCGGTGCGAAAGTGATAATAGGAATAATGGATTTGGGCGCCAATTTCACTAAACAAGTAATCACAAATACTCGTATTGGAATCGTTATGTACTACATTCTATATATTTTTAAATATTTTAAATATGCATGTATATATTAGAAATATGAAATATATTAGATTTTATATTTATATATATTAATATACATACATAGATCTAGATATATACTATATATATGTTATACTATATATCTATATGTATATATATATATATATTTATATCTACATTGATATACAATTTATATATACAGATATATGGTCATGGTAGTGGTAATGGTTAATGGGTTAGGCTAAGGACCAACGACCAGCCTGATCTATTGTGCACATATATAGATATATAAAATCTCTATTAGATTTTTAGATATATTTTTATATATTATATTTTCTAAATCTCTAGAAGTATCATTAGGTATCATTAAGTATCATCAGACTTAAGTAGTCCAACCATGTGTAAATCTCTTCAGAATCTTATTTTCATCGAATTCCTTGCAGTTTCGAACGATAATCTTTCTTTGAAGTTAAGCACGCTTTTGGTCTACATTTTTCAAGATATCATTAATTAAATAAATATATATAATATAAAGATAAAAATAAAAATAGAATTAAATTCTTTTTAAAGAACCGCATTCTTTAGCAGAACATGCTTATTAATATGCAAATGCATTGCAGCCATAAATAGTTTTTCATGACTGCCTTTTAATTAGAAAGTAGCTATTCGCTTCGCAGACTGACTCGGTCAGTTGTAAGTCGGAAAACTCAAGCTTCATTAGTAATTCACCATAGGCGACCAGTAATTCTTTGTAATTTAAAGGCAAATGGAGCAAATTTTTACATATTTCATTAGATTTATTTACTCGTTCACTCGTAAAACGAGATTAATGCCGCAGTTGAACTGCATTAATTTGTCAGAAGTTAGAAGAGTGAAGAGTGCCCAGTGCGTGCCATGTCTTGACCCTGTTAGTGCGTTTTACGAGCACACGTTATCTGTGTCGCTTTTTGCCTTTTTAAGATACATAATTTCAAGATACACTCGAGTACCCGAGGGGCGATAAGATGTCTGAAATACATATATACAAGGTGTTAAAATTGAATCAATTTTGGTCTATTCAAATATTTGCTTCGATTTGTTTGCAACGCACGTACTCGTAACTACAGAACCGCATAGATAAATTAGAGTGGGTATTTAGAAATGGCATTGAAGTGTCAAAATATTTAACATTTTTGTTTTAAATAAAAATGCAAATATCTATTTAAAATAAAAACGATTTTAAAATACTATTTAGATTTAATGTATTAAATTTAAAATTTTGAAAATGTTAAAGTTCAAGTTGATGATGTGTTAAGTGCTCGTAAAAAGTGATTAGTTTTAAAATTCTAAATTTGAATGAAATCAAAAGAGACTTAACTGTATATTGATGATAAATGGTATTCTTACAACAAATATTAAGCAATGAAAAAAGAAGGTGGAACTCTTAAAAATAGTTCTTAATAGTTGCTACTTCAAGGTAGTTAAACCGTACGTACTTTGGAACTGTAACACATACTAAGAATAACAATTATACCTAGCATAAACCTAGAGTAAACGCATTTTTCTCGATTAACGTAATACAGTATTTTCTCGCCTACAGTATTACAAAACATAATTAGCTTAACAGCAGAGAGAAGGATAGAAAGCAAACAAAGTGTTTGTGAAAATATATAGCTCAACTGTATCTTAATATATGATTATACTCTAAAAAAAATAAGATATCCATATTCCTTCTATCTGCTTTATATTAAAAACAGGAAAGGTTACACGAAAAATAACCTTATCTGTATCAACGAACAGTATTTACATTTCTTCGAATGATCATGATTCCCAATGTAAATATCATAATTTTTTCGGGCAGTCGAGCAGTCAATTAATCTTTAGTAGGCATTACAGCCACAATTCGAGAATACCGAGTTTCTCTTAACAAGTTAGCTAGGCGTGTCAGTCTCCAGCTCACATGGGTATTTCGACATAGGGACATCTCGGGCAACTGTACAACAAAGGAGCTTGTCAACACAGATACTTTGCTTCCTGACATTCATTCATTCATTTATCACCAAACAGTACTCTCATTTTTTATAATGCTACGATTCGCGATGTAAATATAGTAACCTTTTCGAACAGTCAAGCAGCCATTTCTCGTAGGCACTATAGCCACAGTCCCAACCCTTCAAGAATGCCTGGCTATTCATAACGAACTAGCCAGGTGTGTCAGTCTCTATTTCACATTGGTACCTGAACACACGGACATCTAATTGAGCAGTTTAGCCCTGCCGTCAGATCTTAAAATCTGATTCAGATCTGGTTAAAACTGAACAAAAAACATACTATCCAGCTGCTTCAACTAAGGTGTAAACTGCGCAGTACTAAGGTATCGGAGTAAATGAGTCACTGCATACTAGGAAGATATGCTTTGAGGCTAGGTCCACGCTATAATGTTTTTTGTTGTGGTTGTGGTTGTGCAGATAAGGAAGAAACTGTACTCTACATCATGTGTCAGTGTCTATTATTGGCTAGGAGAAGATCTAAAATCTGCGGGGCACCTTAACTTGCCGATCTAATCGAGCTGTCATCCTGCATAATTCGGAACTTCTATTCCTTTATAGAATTGTGATTGTCTTATTTATAGAATTGATTCATTTTTATCTGAGTGGTCGTCTCGTGCCTTTTTGGCTTTATTTGTACGCTGACCTCTAGTCTGCGTATGAACAATGATAATCCGTGGTGTCATTATTTGAGTTTAATTGGGGTTTAAGCATAAGGTCGCCTCTTTTCTAATCTTATCTAACTTAGTATGCTTATGCGTTACTATCTTCATTAAATTTAAAAAGAACAGTATTAATACTATTCATATTTCTCTATTAATTCATTATGAATTTACATTTACATATATACTATCTCGGAACTTTGTTTATCACTGAGCTATATCCGGTCGACTCTCTACCTACTTCTTGGTACACCCATGTCATCTGTATGATTGAAAATAAATATGAAATTTTCTTACCATATTATTCACTTTCTTTTTCTCTGTAAGAGAATAAAATTCTTGTCATTGACTAATTAATAATTTAATTAATAATTAGTTGACCTTATCTAGCCTAGTTAGGTTTCAACGACTATAATCGAATATAGAAAGCAGATTTAAATATATAATTGCAAAAAGTTATTTTAAATTATTTAATAAATTTTATCACTAAATTTTAAAATCAATAAGCTTTTTTTTAAAAAAATATTCAAAATTATATATTTGAGAATCCTTAAATAAAACTTGTCTCACTAATTATACTGTACAGTTGAAGAATTCTAATGAATTTGTTGCTGTCATAGTTATGTATTTGCCTAATATAGCATAGATAAATATAAATAATTAATCTTAACTAAATTTCTCAGAAATATAACAATAATCATTATTACAGATATTAAATAATAGTTGTTGAAAAAAAATATGAACAATTAATAAAAAATTAAAACCGAATTAAAAAAAATATCATCGAAGTTTTCAACAGTATTTGAGTTTATAATTATACATTAAAAAAATATGTACATAGTATTAGATAAAAAAACTAATATAAATTATTTAAATGTGGGCAATAATTATTTAATTATTGCTAAATTATATGGTAATAAATTAAAAGCAAGTTTTATATATATATTTTTTTTTGGTTTGCGATTTATACAATCTGTTATTTATTTCTTGTATACAACATTTTCTATAAGGTGAATAAAACTTAAAAAAAAACAATTTAATTGAAATACAATATATGGCCAAACTATAAAACTTATTCTTTATAAAATTGTATAAAAAGAGAGAGAAGAAAAAATAAAATACATTTGAGTAATAAAAAATATATAAAAAAGTTTTAAAAATTAAATGCCAAATAAACTTAAAATAAGAAATTTTATTTTTTTTTAAATTTGTAAATTTAAAGTTATTTTAAATTTTGTAATAAATCTTTATTAAAATTCATTAAAAAAAATTCAATTCGTTTTTTTTTATAATTGATTTTTTCTTTTGTTTAAAGTAATTGAAGAAGATATATATATTTTTAAATTATAATTTGGCTTCTTATTGAAAAAAAAAATCTAAATTATATTTAAATTCGAAAATTTTGTATTACTCTTGATTTCTGTAGAAATATTTATTGCAATATCCCAGAAATAAAAAATTAAAAAAATATACTATATAGTATTTTTATGCAAAAAATAAAGAGGCAACCTCAAAGCCATGAAGTCAGCCAAAATCTTTTGCGGAGAATAGCCAAGTGACGAATGTAGACGTAAGGCCAGCAAGTCCATAAAATTTAATGTGTTTCAGGTTGATGTGATCATCACCAAAAAATAAACAAAAATCATTGAAATTGAAGCTGAGAAAATTTTTTCACATTTTTTCAAATTTTTTAGGAAAAAATTTTTGCCACCAGTAAAGATTAACGAATTTGAATAAATTTTAGAAGAGAAAAAAAATCTGAGTGTTGATCTTCTTGGAGTTTCGAATTGCAAGATTCAAATTTTGATGCTTAATCACATCTCATTTTTAACACGTATTTTTTTTTTTATTTTCATTTTTTTCCAGAAAATCTACAAGATTTTTTTCTGACGTATAAGCTATGAAACTACTGCTTCTTTTTATATTTAAATTTTTATTCTAATATGGAATTTCTATTTTAGATTGCATGAATAAGTTTTTTACAACGTAAATTGTTGTGATGTATTATTGTACTCATAGTAAATAAATGATTGAGATATAAGAAGATGAGCATTGACGTTGCAGTACATAGATTCAGTACTAAATAGTAGTTTAAGGTGGTTTTTAAAACAAAAACCTCACTTTGGTTCTTCAACAATATTTTGAAGGTTACTCACAATATCGATTATACAATATGTTTATGTTAGGCAAATTGTAATTTTTAAAATTTTTCTAAACTGATGATCGTAAAATACAATATATTTTTAAAAAAATTAAATTCTAACTATTTGTTAGGAGGATTCTCAAAACTACTGAGTTGAGATGAATTTCTATACACTATTATTTTAATTCTTCTATATACCGAATATTAGCTAACATGCAGTAGAAAATAATAGCCATGAAAAAGATACATAATGAAAAAGATATGCTTACAACCAGCAGATAACGAAAATATAACAGATTTGCTATTTAATAGCTATAGCAAATTTATAGTAGAAATACATACGACAAATACTAGGTGTATTGTAGACATATTGAATATGTAATAGAATAGCAGACGTACAACATACGCATGTAGAATAGACAGACAGCAAATATAGCAGACATATAGCAGCAAAAATATATCTGAAAAATATAGGTAAAATTTACAGCAAGAATATAACAAAAATATATCAAAGATATAATAAAAATATAACAAAAATACAGTCAAAGTACAGTAAAAATATAATAAAACTGTAGGAAAAATATAACAAAAATGTATCGAAAATATAGTAGAAATATAGAAAAAGAATTTTAAAAATATAGAAACAGAATTGTAAAAATATAGTAAAAACTTAGTACCAATTTAGTGTAAATTTAGTACAAATATTGTACAATACAGTACAAATATAGTAAAAATGTAGTAAAAATTTAGTAAAAATATAGCAAAAATATATCAATAATAACATATAGTTAAATTATGGCAAAAATATAGGAAAAATATAATAAAAATACATATATAATATTTAAAATTGTTTTTAAAAATTCACACTTGTCAAATTGCAGTGAAATGTTTATCATTCCCTTTCTTATTATCAGTTTGTAAATATGTAATATATATTGAATGTTTATCAAACAGTTTTCTTATTAGCAGTTTGTCCCTCTAAATTCTGTACACAAATGTATATTCTCTTCAAAGATAGTAATTGAAGCATACTCTGCACAAAGGTTATTTATATTAGATTTTCAACGTGTTGGAAACTTGTCACCACGTCACTGCATCCTTTGAGGACTATTGTGAGAAACCCACTTTAGTTCCATTGACGAGTAGCACTTAAAAATGCCATTATGTCCTTTGAAGAGATGTTTCCTAATTGCGTTATAAGTGGATAGGCAGTTGAAAAGTACCGAAGTCTGGGTCTGGCGAGACTATCACAGTGACACAAAATATGTTCTGCTATTTTTTCTTCTTATAAAAAGCCTACTTAAGTCATGTAGTCATCATCAAGTCATTTAGTAGCTGTGATTTTTCTTTACAGTTAATTTAATAAGTTTTAAGAGCAACTTCGTTTTCTATAATTTAAATTTTTCATTAAGAAAATAAAATATTACTTAAATTTTTTATTATTTAATAAGAACTTAAGTTAGGGTAGGTTAGGTTATACCGGCGATCCCTAGTGGATCCACTTAGGACTATTGGCCTATTGTGTTAACGTAAAAGAACTTTAATTAATCAGTAATGTATAAGAAGTAAAAATATTTAGAAAATATTTAAAATATTTATTACTTATCATTTATTAATTTCTTTAATTTATTGAATTTAAATAAACATTATATTCACACCACATTTATTATTTCTACAATTTATTATAACATTTAATATTATATGGCGCCTTAATATATTTCATTAAATAACTTCTAACGGTCAAGCTTTACATTACATCAACAGTTGCAGTACTTCTAACAATATGTCTTCTATGTAAACGCAGACATTATGTTAATATGTCTTGTAAGTATGTAATGTTACTGTTAACCTGAAGGGGAATAATGAATAAAATGAAAACTCATACAAATCAATGCCACACATGACAATTTTGAACTTAGTCAGACAAAAGTCTATTGCTTTGCATACTAAAATATATTTTTTTTGTTTTTTTTTTTATAAAAACAAATTTGGGTTTTTATGTTTTAGTCAATATGTAAGCTACGTTCAAATATTGTTCAAATGTTTTGCTGAAATGCATTATTGATTAGGTACGTGATTCGAATTTGTCAAGAGAACAAATTCAAAAGAATTGCTTTATATTTTGTTAACCCAAAAAATTTGTGTCAAGACTGAAAAAATTCCCTCATAATACAAACAGTTGTTGCTTAACTATGGCAACTGCAATAACAGTGTAATACAGGGTGTTTATAAGTATATATAATAAATGTACTTACATTCATATAATTATGTATTCACTTAAATCTTAATTGTAGGTAAAATTTTTAATAAAACAGCCAATATCTTCACTTTCTATGCAGATATCTGACTAATTTTTAAGAAAGAGAGACCTTAAAACGTAAGTGCGCCTTTTGGATTAGTGCCGTGCAATGACTAAGTAGAAAAGCAACAATTTCAACTTATTTATTTGGTTTAATTTACAGCTATGAAAGTAGTTTAGAAGGTGTTTCTTCATCACACTGAATGTGCAGGTGTGCAGGAGCTGGACAAAGACAGAATAGCTGAGAGGCACTGCCATCTCCTGCTCCACAGTTGCGTTCGGTGTGATTGAAAGGGTGGTTTGTTCTTCTTAGTTTGCAGTGAGCTGTAAGTAAACCCACCATAAGACTGATAAGCTCTACGGGGCATCTCAATGAGAATATTGGATTTTCTATTAGCGGAAAGTGGCTACATTATGTACAGATGCTTGTATATCGTTGAGTCTTCATATCTTTTATTAAAAAAGCAGTAGTTAACTTCTTCTCAGGTCGTAGATGTGTCATGTTTACACTTAGTTTCATAAGTGTATTACTTGCACATTTTTGCTTAAATTATTTGATAAAATTAAAAATATCAGCTGCACGACAATAAACTATAATGTTTTTCATTATTATTTATATTGCATTATTATTTACATTTATTTTTATATTATATAAAGGAAATATTTTTGTGCACTGTTAAAAATTTAGTTTTAAAAAAAATTGTTTGAGTACAAGTTTGTTGCTTAAGTCTTTTGTATGCACTCAGTGCAATGTTAGTCTCATATCAGTATCGATCTATGTATGCATGTTTACTTTAAAGCTGTAAACTGTAAAACAAATAATTTTGATTTTATAATATTTTAAAATATTTTTATTTTATATTTGTTAAGTAAAAATTAGATATAAATATGTGCTTTGAATATCAATAACACTGAATTGTATGTTCTTGATAGATGTTGAGATTTAAAATATTCTGCTTGTTAACTTTATTATTAGCGGTAAAATTATTTAATGTCCAAAATATTGTTATAAGGAATATATATTAATTAACAAATATAAAATTATTTCACAAACATATAGATTTTGAATTACATTATTTATTAATTTCAAGGGTTTTTGTAATTTTATTTATTTTAACTAAAGCAAACAGTTTTTTACTACTCTAAGTTTAAAATACAGATGGTCCAGAGAATGTAGAGAGAAGTGAATCCAAAAATGTAGACAAGTTCCAAGGGTTTTTAAAAATATTTAATTTTGTAAGTACATTTGAGTCTGTTGATGTTCATATTCAAGCCAATGCTGTAAAAATAACTTTAATGTAGATATGCCTAATATATATATATGACGGTGATAACTGTAGGCATTATGTTCTGTGTTGATTTCGCTTAGAATTCATAGATCATTCAATAATTTTTAAAAGACAAGCTCGTATATAAGCTTACTTAAGCACAAATAATGGGTTGTTGTAATATCACAGATGAGACACCAGCACTGAAGAACCACCATAAAAATAAAAATTCTACTTTTATGTAATTTGCATGTGACTTAATAAAGAAGTTACTAACTAACTAATGACACAATCTCACTAATAAGATTTATAATATATCCAAAAACTATATTTTTTTTAAATTATTGTTTAAAAAAATAAAATAGAAAATAATGGCGGTACTTTTAAACATCATTCAAATATTTTAATGAAGAAACTTCGAAGAGTGCACTCCGAAGGTGTCAAGTGCCATTTTAAAGTCAAGACTGCAACAACAATTTTAACATAGGTCAACATTCCGAATTTTTTGTTTGCATAAACGTGTTAATGTTAAAAAATATTAAATAATTGCTTTAGCCGTTTGTTTACTATGATTTTTTTTTAAATATTTTTTGTGTTTTTTTTATTAAGTACATAAGTTTAATGTGCTCATTAAACACGATATTTAAATATTTTTATTTGCTATTTGCTGTAGTTAAACAACGTAGGAGGTGGAGGAAAGTGTGTAATAACCTAAGCAAATAAAATATATTTAGTTATATTTTAACTATAAACACTATACTAAAAATTGTTAAAAAAATTAGTATTTGTTTCATAACTTTAAATGAGTAAATTATTGATCAAATAAAATATTAATAAATTTAATAATGTATTTAGTGCACAAATGGTATTATTTTTGGTGAAGTAAAGAATATGTACAATATAAATCACGTTTATCTATATAACATAATTACATATGTAACACTTCATTAAGATCATAAACATAGAAATATTATTATGTTTTGTGATTAAGACATATAAAAAAGCTTAATATTTGATATAATCAAATAATTCGATCGTCACTTCTATATGGATGTGTAGCGTTTAGCAAGGCCTCAGACACTACTATTCACCAGCTAGAAATTCACCACCACAAAGCCAAGCTCTGAGAAGACTTTTCAAGGTACCATGGTACATTAGGACGAATAACATCCTCAACTTCAAGATTGATCCGAACAAAAAATACATGAAGGATAGAGCCCTGAAATTATTTACGAAAACTGACAGGCTTACCAACACCGCGTTATTGAATCTCAGAATGGTTACAGGCTCTTCAGGGAGGTATGCAGATCCGCGGTCAATTATTGCTTAGTCTGACGTAGAGAGGAGTTATAAAGAAATCTCGCCGTTAATAAAGAGTAAAAGTGGTCAAGTGCTCTGGTTCAACTACCCTCAACTTAATAATAATTTGATATGAATTAATAAAACGATGATTCGAAATGATTTAATACATTGAAAAAGATAACTTTATTTATTTAAGTATCCAATAATTTTATTCTTATTTAATAGTAATTATTTATTTAAATGTACAAATTATTTAGTAAGATAATATTTGTACATATAATATGTATGTATTATTAATGATAATTTTTGAAATACATACTTATATTTTTTTAATTATTAAATTGTTTTTATTACAATTAAATATATTGTATTCTATGGTAATAAGAAATAATTAATTGCTCTATTATTATAACTATTTGCAGGTTGGTTTCCTTCACTTGAGAAGTACAACTTCAAGTATGAAAAAGCTTAAATACGCACAAGTACAAAAAGTTGCGGGGTGCCGGAGGAATAGATGAAAATACAAGCATTTAAGTGATTTCCTGAATTCCAAAGCAATGAAGCGTGACATTAATAACATAAAAACTATTGCAAATAAAATAAAATAATTAAAAAAATAAATAGAAATAAACATAAATAAAATATGAAAGGAAAAGCGAAACTGAATTTAGCACAAAAAAAAAAATTTTTTTTTCTTTAATTTAAATTTATTTAATGCAAAAAAATATGTTTTGTGTTTTTGTATTTCATATTAAATGCAATTAATTATGTAAGTTCTTTCAAGGTTATCAGACGCAAAGTCAGCGGAACAGGCAACAGTAACAGTTGTTTGTGTACGCCACATGATATCGCACTACTTACGCAGCGACGAGTTAACACTAAATTATGGTTATGGATAATATGGCTAAGTCGTAAAGCTTTTTTCTGTTTCTTTTTTTGTGCACTGTCTTTTGTTTTATTATTGTCAGTGTGAAGTAATGTGTAATTCTTCTTTTTGCTTTACTTTACTTTATGTGCTAAAATGAAGAAGCCACAAAATCAGCACAAAGAACAACATGAAATTAAAGATCAAAGGTTCAATGTTTATGTGGTTGTGTATGTACAGTGTAAACGATATCTGTTTGTAGTACGTACAGGTATGATTTATAATAATGTTGGTTGGTATTTTGTAGAGAAGAAGAAGATACTGAATACACCAAGGTAGAAGTGTAAAAACCGTTTTAGCAAGGCCGTTTAGTGTTTGCAGGAGTGTAATGCACTAAGTCATGAGTCAGGGTTTTTGAACTGCAATTTCGTGTAATTGTTATAAACAATTGTAACTAATAAAATAAATGCAAATTATTATAAAGAAATAGGATTGTAAATTTTAAGCTTAGCATAAATTATAATGAAGAAAAAGTATTCATTTAAACTAAAATTAGATATATAAATTTTGGTTTAAGCGGTATGGGAAGTAAGTAATTAAGTACATTTTAATTAATTTATTTGATTTTTATAAAAAAAAAATGCTGGATAGTTTAGAGTATCTGAAATAGTTGTATATACAACCCAAGAATTTAATTGAATAAAAATTTAATATTTTTGGATTCAAAAAATTCGTCATGATCACCTCATTACTACCTTTATTATCTAATTGAAATAGTTTTCTTATTATAGGACATAAAAAATTTAAATTAAAATAATAATTTTACTCATAAATAGTTGTGTTATACGTAATATTCTGTGTGTGTTAGAATTAAATGAAAGTTTGGGTAAGGACGTTAGGCAAACTTAAGACCAACATATGCCAGGAAACAACCGCAAAAACCATTAAAAATGCCAAAAAAGCGAGCACATGATGCCATTAGAACTAAAAGTGGTCGCTTGCATAATGAAATCTTTAGAAAGTAATGACTTCAAATCTTGGTTACTTGAATTAAATGATTTTTAACTATAACATTGAAAATTTATTTTTTGTTTTGTTAAATAAGTTCATCTAATATAGCCAACCCTATAGGTTGATTCACTGGGATGTTCACTTTAAATTAAATGAAATTTACTAGCATTCGTTTGACATTAAGAGCAATAGTTCTCTTAATCAAAAAAATATATAAATATAATACTTATTATAATTTTTTTTATAATTTCTAAATATTTTTTGTTGTGTTTATAAATTAACAATTAAAATTTATATATAATATGATTTATATATATAAAAGAATGTTCAAAATATTTATGCATTCACACTTATTGCCACTCTGTTGTCATTCAACAAGATTTAAATCTATAAAAATTAATTTTCATTAATTTACTAATTAAAAACAACAACAAATATTAACACTTTGTATCCAAGGCTGTTAAAACCAATCGACAAACTGTTGTGGGGCTAACATCAAATAAATAACGACAGAATTGATTGAAAGCAGTTGGAGTAGTAAAATATTAATAAAAAAAATTATTTAAAATATTATTTATTATTATCAGTAACAAAGAAAAATATCTAAAACAATAGTTTCGAAGTGCATAACCCTATTAGTAAAAAAAAAAATTTTTTTGAAATGCTTTATAAAATGTAGCACCCACTTACTCAAAAAAAAATTAGCTGCTAAAAATTTGCTTGCCACTACTGTACGAGTGCATATGCATAAATTGTTTATGCAAAAATTTTACAATTAGTGCACATAAGAAGTAGCCTTCACAACGAATTTGCGTTAAACTGAAGTAATGTTCTTTATAGGTGTGTCTGTCTGTTTGCGCATGTGTGCTTAGTCACATTTATTCTAAACGGATCTGTGTATTAACATAAAAACATACATACATACATATACAATTATGTCAGTCATTTTTGCATTGTTATGATTTTCTTTAATAGAAAAATATAAAAACATAATGCATAAAAAATGTATTAATAATTGTATACATGTGTGTGTATGTATATACACTGTAATGTTTTTTTTTAAAGGATTTAAAGTTCTTGTTTTTGCTTTTGTTATTGCTTTCGAAACTTGATTTAATATCGTTTTTAAGCGTGCATTTTGTTACGATCATTGCAACAAATTTGCTTGTGCCAAAATAGCAAAATAACAAAAAATATGTTGGCATGTGCCATTTGTATGTCGAACATTAGAGCCTTTAAAATAAATTGTATGCATTTAGTAATAAACAGGCATGAGTCATGAACGAACTCTTTTTCTTTTTTTACAAACTGTGTCAAAGTGTTTTCAATTAATTGACATTAGACATTATAAGTGTGCGGAATCAAAGTAAACATAGAAGTTAGCAAATTTAATTATTTTAATAAATGCTAACATTTACTAGCATTTATAAAACATAACAGAGTTGCTAGTAAACATTATTTTAAGAAAATGTATTTAAACGTTACTTGTTATTGAGTTAAAATTAAGTATTTTATATTGTATTTTATTTGTGTTCATTTTAGGGTGGGTCAAAAAATGTACTTTCAAGGTTTTTTAATATTAGCCATCGTTTTGTTTTACTGTAATTTATATGATTGATTATACATAAATATTAACAATTATTGCAAATATTAAATTACAGCAAAAAAAAAATATAAGTTAGGAAAAAATAAAAACTTTCAAAAAAATAACAATGATTTATATGCATATAATGACTTAATTGCCACAGATATAAAAAAGTTTAATTATAAAATAATAATATAATATAATAAATAAATATTTGCTTGTAAAAGTGTAAAACTTTAACAAATTGCAAACACTTTTTTTCGTTTCTTTTGTTTTTTTTACGCATTTAAATCAATTTGGCAATATGGCGTTGTTATACATTTTTTTTATATAAAACCTAATATTTGTTGTTGTTATAACAATTGATGCGCTTGTAATTGAAAAGATTGCACGAAATAAAACACCAACGCAGAAGCAGTATTAGCTGTACAAGTGCAGTGAATAAGCATAACAGCATCGCAGGCAGAGAAACAATAACAATATTATAACAATAGTTTATTATGATATATATTTTCAGACTTTGCAGATTTTATTATAAGATAAAAGCATTTGTAAAGAAGCTACTATCATAAAGGTGTTAGTATTAGTGTTAGTGAAAATGCAATGAAAAATAAAACGAAAACAAAAAAAATCGGCAAGTGACAAACAGCATAGGCGAATTACAAGTGCCCTGCAATTGGTAAGTCTGATATAAATTTGCATTATATTACATACTCCCATTAATATTATTAATTACTTGTACTGAAACTTGTTCACCCTACCGAGTGCTATTTGTAGTGATCATATTTATATGTTTGATGCTATGTACACACATTTTCGCGCATGCGTACATGTGTTCATTTGCACTAAATTTTATGAAATCATGAACGGAAGGTGCGTTATTATGACATGAATGTCGTATAGCAGCGTCTTTACACATTTTTTCTTTTATTATATTACAGTTTTTTTTTTTGCTGTTGTGCTTTAGTTTTTATTTTGTAGATATAACAACAACATATATGGTATAATAAAAATGTAATACAATAACGTTGTTGTTTGTGATTTTCTTGCTTTTCTTAAATTTTTTTCTTATTGTTACTCTTTTTTTCCACTCTGCATATTAAAAATGACGTTGCATACTAGCCTAACTGCCTTGAAGTTTAAGTTTTTGTTGTTTTTTTTTTTGTTAGTACATACAGCTATCGTTTACTTTGTTGTTGTTGCTTTCTGCTGTGAATGTTTTTATGTTGAAATGTGTGCAAAATGTCGGCCTGCTTTTTACTTTATTTTGACATAAACTTATTTAGGTTAGAAGCTTTAAATTGAAAGTGATTTTTCACAACTACAAGTTGTTTTTGTATGGTTTTCTTAAAATAAGTCGTTGTGTATATGCATGTGTGTGTGTGTGTGTGTGTGGAAATGTAGGTATTGAAGTTACAAGAACAATATTAGGAAAATAATTATTATAGAAAAAAAAATACTATTGTGCGGATAAATAGTATGTAATGATGTAATTTTACTTTTAAAATTGATTCATGCAAGTATATTAAACTAGTCGGTTGTTTCATAATTTTTATTTGATTAAGAAACCATTTCAATCACTATCGGTTTATGCTAATCTCAAGCCATTCACTGTAATGTGCCAAAAAAAAAATATCTTATTTAAGTGTTAAAGTTTTATTAAAAAAATATATGGAATTATTTGAAATAATCACATCGTAATAATCGTAATAATTTATAATACCTGTATTTGTTGCTTTTTATGCATATAATTATTACAAATTTTTTAAATTCAAAATCTATTACTTTTACAATTTTAAAATAATATCTTATGTCTAAGTAGTTTATAAGCAATTAATAGAGGATTTTATTTTCATTTAAAAAAAAAGTAATTAACAGTTAAATTAATACTATTACGTATACAGTCACTTTTTACAGCCAGTTTTTCAACCATTTTAATACCCTTCACATTTATAATCTGTATATTTTAAGTTTGTTGAAATGTTTGTAACAAAGTAAAGTTGTATTGGAGTTTCTGCAAAAAAAATTTATTCGTCATTCGCTTGACGAATTTGTAAAAATGAACTTAACGATACGAAGTATTTATCGGCTACTAGCAGAAACGTGTTTAGTTCTGACGTAGAGCTCGGTGGATAGCGGTCATAATTTCGATACTGTCATCTATCTTAGAATCATCGTAACAAACAATAACAATATCAGCCTGCAGATTGGACGAAGAATTACTATTGCCACTGGATACTATTGGCTCTCTCTCGATAGACAAAACTTACGCTATATAATTCGCTCATCCTACCTGTGTTTCTGTATAGAGCAGTAGCATGGACATTATCACAGAATGATGAAGCAGAACTGGAAGTTTTCGAGAGAAAAGTTCTTAGTGAGATAAGTCGTTCTATATGAGTTGAAAGGACCATTGCATCCGAAAGAACTATGAGCTGCAGGAGCTTCATCTCAACATTTTTATAATTCAGTGAATTCATATCCAGTAGCTTTAGTGATTTGGTCATGTCGTGAGAACCGATGACGATGCTTCAGCGAAAAGAATTTTGGAAGTGGTGATTGGAGGAAGAAGGCATAGAGGTAGACTCTGCCTATGGAGGAGTGTTCAAGTTAAGGGAGCACTGACCGAACTAATGGCACTTGATGGCTCACGTAGTATAGATGCCTAGAGGTGAGTGCTGCCTAAGATAGAAATCTAATTGTTATAGCCATTTGAGTAAGAAAGTATTGTAATATTCCTACATTCAATTGATAATTTAATTTTAATTAAAAAAAAAACCTAAAATAATTGACAATTAAATTAATACTATTACAGTCACTTTTTACAATTAATTTTTATGGCATTTTATGACCATTTAATTATAGTATAAAATATAATAATTAATTTGATTTAGTGATATCTATCAAGGGTGGCTCACTAACCACAGGGAGCGAGTATATAAGTCAACGTCAAAACTTGTAAATAATTGCACTATCTTTATCAATAGACTATGTGCAATACTCCTTTCCCATAGTCTAGTTACACCTTTGTATATTTCTTTCAAAAAAAAAACGTTTGTTAGTTAACTCTTAATAAATTTGTGTGAAGGGTATTTACGTATCAGTAAAAGCAAAACTAACTTACTAACTAATAAAAACATAAAAAGTTTTTATTGAATATTTATATTGACCTATTGTGTATTGGATATATATTTTCTGTTTAAGTTTCCTTAAGAGGTTTTTATTTGTCTCTACATTAATTTTAATACTTTAAAAATTGGTGAATATTGAGAAAAATAAAATTTCTTCGCTCTTACCTTCTATAATAAGATATACTATATGATTGTAGATAATATTGATTATCTACTATATGATCAAATATATTTGGCTATCAAATTTTACTATGAGATTTAAAATGTAAATTAAACCCGAGTTTATTAAACTCATTTTGTTAGTGACATAATATGCCTTCCACAATAATTTTAGTGCTATTTATTAATTTTAAATATTTTTAAAAAGTGAAATTTTTTACATAAATAACATTAAATAAAATTTTTTTAGGTATTTACACTTTGTATAATCTAATAAAAGTATATTAAAAAACATACTGTGATCACAGAAAACTATTTCAACTGAATTTGTTTATTTATATGAAAGTAAGTTATCTAGGAAGGTCAGTTCGAGAGACTGATATAGTCGTGCCCGGAGTCGTGTTGTTTCTTCTAATAATAATTATAAATTAGGATTAAATTATTTCCATTTATTATAAAAGTTTATATTTCATAATAGTTCTTTTAGGATTAATAATAATTTGAATTGTGTCTGATCTAAAAATTGAAGTGAGGCGAATGGCTAGGGGAGGAGAGTATCCTTAATAGATTAAAATATACGTGCTTAGAAGATCAGAAGCGTGCCATCTCTTCTAATAATAATAAGATTTTAATAAAATTCTTGGTATTTATTGTTAAAGTTTATTTTTCACAATAGTTTCTTTAAAATTGGTGGGCCAAAAGCTTCTATAAACAAAAGTATACTTTATAAGTATAATGATATTAATTCTTAAATGAATTATAGACTTTCTAACAGCATTGCTGCAACATATTTTAAGTAGTGTCCTGAGCTTAATTAGTATCCAAGGCGCCATAATTTTTTGACTCCCCTGAAATGTATATATTATATATGTAATATTATATTATTTTTGTTATTATATATAATATGATAATAATAATGTGCAATTATTATATTATTTATATATTATTTTACATTTATATATGATAATAATAATGTATAATAATTGTAATATTATTTATATATTATTTTATATATTTTAATATATTGTTTTCATATTTATTCATAATTTGAAAATAATAATTATTATATTATTACTATTATAATTATTATTATTATATATATAATACATATGTATAATTGCATAATAACGGTTGTAAATTTCATTAGACTGCGAGTGGCACCTAGGGAATAATAGACCTGATTGCCTTTTGGTATTATGTCAATGTGCGTTACAAAACTATAACACGTACTCTACTTTATATAAAAATAAAACTAAAATACTTAAATTTTTAATTAAATTTTTTTAATTAAATACAGCCTTTAAAATTCTCAATTTTATTTTCAAAATAAATAAATTAAATTTAAATAACCACACTTACATGATTTTCTTACAATTTAATAGAGTTGTAGTATTTTACATGCTTTATAAGCTTAATTTTGTTTAATTGAAATTTGACCTTAAATTAAGTTTTTAAGTATTAATTATTTTTTGATTTTAAATTAAATTTTTCCTTAAACTATTTTTGACAGTCAATTGAATTATTAATAACATAATTCAATTAAAACAAAGACCATAAACATTTTTGAAGTCAATTCAAAAGACAGTTTGGACTTTCAAATATACAAAAACTCATGGTCATTTAGTTGACACGCCCAAAAACGCCTTAAATTTTCATATTATCGGTATCAAAAGAAAAAAAACTTAAGAAAGGCAAAAATGCTTTGTAATGCATATTAAAGACTATGAGCATACATAAAACTTTAATTAAACCAAATTCTTATTGAAATTCGTCAGATACATTTGTATCTGGTACGGTGTTTATAACCGTTTTCACACTGTTCTATATTTAACCTTCAATGTTATATTATTAAACTTTTTAGTTTAATTTTGTATTGTTGTTATCGATTTGTGATTAATATATCTCTTAGTTGCCAATAAGTCCAATATGCTTGGCATTAAGTGTTTGGCACGGCATTTATATTGACTAACTTTAATTAAGTTCTCATATCGATTTGGGAGCATTGATATTGCTTTGAATTAAGTAATTTAGATTGGCGCATGTAAAGATTTCATGATATACTTTAAGTTTCATAACCTTCGAAAGTATTTGTTATTAAATTGAATAGATATAATTTGCCATTTTATGTGTTAAACTCCATCAACACCTTAACTAATCGGTAGCAAATGTAATTAGCACAGAATTTGTTATATATGTACATTAATGAGTGCATAAAATGAAACATTTAAATAATTATAAACTAATTACTAATAATGATGACCATATCTAAGCAAAAGTAACTGCTCTATTAAATTTTTTAATATATTAATACGATTTTTGAAGAATTTTTTAATAACAAACAATTGATGACGACCTTAATTTATACTAACTTTTAACTGTATAGAGTAAATATTAAATACTAAATTTATTCATTTTTTAATTACATTAATAAATTTTAATTGCATCATTGCTTTTATTAGAATTAAGTAAGAAGAGCAGAACTTATGAGATATTAAAAAATAGTTTCACATATTTTCACGTAATATTAAAGATATTGCAATAGTAACAATAACTGCAACAGGTGAAGATACTTAATTGCACTTTAATTTTATAAAATGGCAATTAAGTCATGTTCCGCTTATGCTTCGAAGATTGCCCAATGAATCATTTTTGACTTTCAATGAATGCTTCTCAATACAATTTGTATGAATCGCTTTATGCTTAGTTTATGTTGAAAAAAATGCATATTATGCAGTTCAAATGAATTATTACTGAGTTAATTTGAATGCATAACAAATGTTTAATTGGACGTCTGAATAGATTTTTGATTAATTTTATTTAATTTCATAAACTCTTATATAAGATTACAACCTTTCAAATTGACTAAATATAACATTATTTCAATTTTGCATATTAATTACAATATGAGTACGTCTGTTAGGAATATACTTAATTGTAGAGCCTTTGATATAGACGTAGTTGCTGGTTGATATTATCTACAGTAAGCATTAAAAGATACTTTCTTTAGCATATGCCTTTGTTTTTGGTGATCGTTCATTATAGTATTACTACTATTGTCCATTTCCCCAGTGGGCATAGGCCTCAATAATTCTTCTAAATCTGACTCTATTTGGTGCATCTCAGTAGATGTTTGTTTTATATTGATGATTCATTATAGTATAGCATAAAATTTGTAATTGCAAAGAAAGTATTTCAAATCTTTAAACAAAATTTTATGCTACTAAACAGATTTGAACGTTTCTCTTGTTTTAATGGCTGTTAAATCTGTAAACTAACATACATTTTCAAAAAAACCAACAACATATAAATAAAACAAAAACAAAGCTTGACAAGCAATATGGAGACTTCACAATTAGTTGCAATCTTTCAAAAGGGATTTACTAAGTTCTTTGTAGATGTATGCAGACCAAAGAAACTGAGCAGTGAAAACCCCAAAATAAGTTAATAATTCCGTATATGATGTATAAGATCCATGATCTAGTGAGAGCAAATGACTAAATAAAGTTGCTTATGCGACTATTGATATAGTAAAAATTGAAATATAATGTGCCATTTCCACGATGGGAGTTGTTTAACAGGTGGCCCAACATATCTAAGAGTAGATCAAAAACGATTTCTGTCATCACATTCAATACATTATACTTGTACATTTGTGTGTCATTTAATCTTAGATATGCCATAAATACATCATCTCGCTTAGTCAAAGAATGGGCTTTGGATACAGCTAACCAATTATACCAACCTATCTATATTTTACATTAGTAAACATATTCTAGCTTTTCTGTATTTTATTTATACAAATAATTTAGAACTTTTTAAAACTAACATAACAGATATTTTGTATCAAAGACAAATCAAATCTATCAATGAAGAAGCAAAAGTAAATACAGGAAACCTATATATGTTAGATGACACCATATAAAATTGAATTGCGGACAACCTCAATTGAAGCTCCGGCAATAGCAAAGCAGTTCCAGTGAACAAGTTGAAGAGCACTTCCGCTTTTATTTAAACGGTTTTGTTGTTTTAAGCCAAGTTTGAACTTCACATGTGATTTTGATTGTTGTTAGTTGTTGTTGTGTTCATGAATGTTTTTTTATAAGAAATACAGACTCATTGGCAATTGTATGTTGGCGTTTCAAAATGTTTATGTTGCTCATCAATTTCATGATGTGGACCAGCACAGAAGATTTAATTGAATTAACGTTCTTCTTGAATCTTCAAGATTTTAACACGTAAGTTTTAGTGGCACTCATAAATGAAATATAATTTTTATTAAATTTTTTGTGCTCATCATTGTTTATATCTTTTCGGGTTATAATTAATTATTTATATTGTCTGATATATTGTACAAGTAATTGCGTTGTTCTTACTGCCTTTTCGAATGGTTGTTATTGTTGTTAAATTGTTTAAAATTAGTCATATCTTAAATTGTTACAAGCTCAGCTTCTTTTTAATTGGCGTAACGATATAAAAATCAAGCTTTAAATCTTTATATTGTGTATAAGTTATATATATAATAATAATTAAAAACAAATATATTGAAGCTTCTACATTAATATTAGAAGATAGCTCAATTAATTAATTAACTTCATAAAAATTAATAATATAATATAACTGCATAAGGGCTTGTCGATTTAATATTAAATTTATTATTATGAATTAATTCTTATTACGAGCAATTCACAATTAATGTTTTTTATTATCGCCGGGCTTAGGTCGTTTATTTAATACATAAAATTATAAAAAAATTTTATAACACATTACATTTATTGATTTGCATTAAATATTTAATTATATTTTAATTTTTATTATTATGTTGAAAGATTTATATTGCAACATAAAGATGAATAGCGCATCCTAATTGATTTAGAGTATTTCTTCAAATCCACCTTCCTCAATAAATTGTAGTATTCTAGCTACATTACAGGGTTTAATTTCTTAATCAGATATGAGCTCCTTATATAGATACTTTTTCTCTTATACATCAGTGCGAAAAAACTTCCAGCACTTTTTTGAGGCTCAGTCTCATCTCTCTAAAATCTGTACGATTTTCATTAGAGTTTGTTCCCTGTTTTGTAAGGTGTTGGTCGCTTAACTGACCGTGGCCTGTCAGAATTCCTAAATTTTTTTAACTTTATTGCATTCAATCTTTAAATTCTTTTAGCTTAAAAGTTTTATAAGCGATTTCGATAGTGATAGGCCTAGTAGATTATCTTAGTGCAGTTTCTTTTGTTTTTTCTCTTCTTTCCGCATACAACGATTTTAAGTGAGGCTTAATATTCTAAGGAACTTCTCCACTTTTTGTATTCGGGATATAATCGTTACAGTAGCAAACTAATTATATTAATATCAAGTAAATACGTTAGGTGGCGTGTATCATTTGTGACAGATGGCACATCCACTTGTTCTATGTGGTTTTTATATAAGTATAGAGTCCCCAAATCTTAGCTATATGACATTAAATATAATGGAAAAAGTTGCTAAAAATAGCTGACTCCACTAAAATTCGTTGTCTGACGGGCGCGTCCGTGAATTAAAGATCCTGCCATGTATTTAATATAAATTTTATTTTTTCTCATAGATGAGCTATATAAAACTTTACTTTGTACTTCAAGTATTTATGAGCAATCAATTTAAATAAAAAATACTTAAAAAGATGCAATCAAGTTTACACAGAACTGCACAGTTTTTTGTATTACTAAACCTTTTTATTAGTTTCTAAATTTAATTTTATTATATGAGTTTTCTCATAAAATGTAATATATTCTCCCGTCTTATTTTTTAACTTAAAATTTAATAATAATAATAACATTCAATACGTAATATTTTGTTTTACGATCTATGGTTAAAAAACAGAAACAAAATGACAAAGTTGTTAACTTTGACAAGTAAATTTCACTTAAATTAACAATCGCTAATGCATCTTCATAATGTTATTATAAAAATTAGTTATAAATATTTTATGGACTGTTGGTTACAACAACAATTATAAACAACATTTACAATTTAAAAAAAAAAGAAAAACAAAATTACACAACTATCTCAGCTTCTCTCCTAGTATATCTTTCATTATTTCTATACGATTTTCAACGCGAAAGTGTAAGTAATATGGTTTTAAGCCCAATAAAATTTTTTTCTCACTAAAAAAATGACAAAAAAAAAAAAAGAATACCTTTGTCATTCATTATTAATATGTATATATATAAAAATTAATAATTTTATACGTAGGAAAGAAGCTAAGCAATTTTTTAAAAAATCGTGAAAATGTTGTGGGGGCAATTATAATTGTCTGAGCGGAGTTGCAGATACAAATAAACTTGTAAAATTATTTTACATGCCATATTAGATTTATGTTTCACCTTCGCTTTTCTTTGAGTAATAAAATGAAGTGATACTGACTTCTTAACTCGATTTAGTAAGACTTAGAAAGATGCTTTTGTGAAATAGGTAATATAATTTATAATGAAGTTCTCGTTATCAAAGCGATATATATCTGATAAATAATATTATAAAATCTGATATACTTCAGATATTTAGAATATATATATATACATTGGTTAATAACCTTATATTGTCAATTCGGCAGTATAGCTATAAAAGGTATAAATTGTATAAATTTAAATGTAGTGGGTTTGAAAACCACATAGATTAAGTAAAACTAGAACATTTTTGATTTTCGTATAGTTTGTCAGGAAGTCTAATATCTTCAAAGTTACATCTCTACAAAGTTGAAAAAAAATTAAAAAATAATCAAGTATATTTAAAATCTATTCAGAACATATAGAAGGCAAGCACACGAAGGAGTTTCTCACAGACTCCAAATAGATCATATATAAATCGTCACCATCCCTTAACGTTCTTGTTAGTTAATGTCTTCTTCTGTTAATTCCTTATTCTTCTAATATACTCCTCTTCTATTTAATTTTTTAAGACACATAGTGAGGATTGGTAATGCGTGTATTTCAGATAAATGAGTTACCCACAACTTTTCCTTCTTTATTTGCAAAATGTTACGAAAAGTCACTATACATAATGTTATATAGTATACACATAAAAAAACACACCACTATTAATACTTAATAATATTTGAAGAAGTATCTTTATAGTATTTTTAGTTATCTCTAAAAGGTTACCATATTTTAAACTCCAGTTCTGTCTAACATTCCTCAGCTATGATAACTTTGTTTATGAAGGGATTTTAAGAGTCATGAAATATATGGCCAGAATACATTATTTTGTTTTCTTGCATTTGATGCTTAGGAGCTCTTTGTCTGTTTTAACTTTTTATAATATTCGGAGTTGAAGACGTAGTCGGAAGATTTTCAGTAATCTAAGAAGAATTACATACTACAATTAACAATTAATTTTCCTTAGAATTCCATAAAATTTGTTCATTTTCTGGGAGTTTTTTTTAAGTCTATTAAGAAGAAATATTTAGGAATTGTAGCCTGGGCCCTTAGTACGACTGAGCGTCTACACAATTAGTGAGAGCTTTATAATTTTGCTACTTCTCTTACCATAAGTCACAAAGATTGTGTATTAGAACTTTCAGTTTCTCTGAGTGTTAGCCTATTAGGCATTGTTCTACTACAAAAATGATATCAAATTCAGTGCTATTGAATAGTTTAGTTTTTTAATTCTAAATAAGTTAATAGATGCCCTAATAACTAGTCTTGGTGCAAATCTTAACATTTTGTTACCTAATTTAAATCTTTTGTAATGACTTGTTTTGTGATATTATAATAATGGTTAGATTATTTTGTTATTTAGTTGGCTATAAACCGCACATAGGTTCTATGTTATATTTAACATTATCAGAAAAAGCTAGACATATACGCAGATTTGTAGTAGGCAAAAAGTAAGATGTTAACCTTTTTTGTTAATTTATATTATTTAGATTATACAATCGTAAATATTATGGTATATAGCAAACTTCGAAAAAACTGAATATTATTTAGATTTCCTAAATAGAATATATTGGAATATATTGCAGGTAAGTTAATAAAGTATTTAAAAATAATTTTTATTAATTTAAAAGTTAAATATCTATACTATATCTATACAAATTGACGAGATAGAGCTATCGGTCTATATATATTGTACTCTATTTTAAATTTTTTTATATATTTTTAACTTTTTTTATATAGATATAACATTATATTTTTTTACATTTATTAAATATATTATATACATATGTTATGGCTCAATTTTTTGGCATTTATAATTTTTGCACAGTTTAAATTGATTTAATTGTACTAAATTGATCTATACAAATTTTATATGATCTGATATTAAATTACAATTCTCATCATGTTTAAAGTCGTTACATACAAAATTCCTACCGTGTGAGGTATTCAATATTATGTTTAATGTATATTTTGTTCCATCTAATTTGATGTTGACAGAGTATAAGTAGCAGCGTTTATGATATTGAAGTCATAATAATAAGGAATGATTAATTCATAAACAAATTTTTTGTGTTATGAAAAATGCGCCGGTTTCAATTGTTATATGTTTTAATTAATATTAATTATTATTTGTGTATAGTAATTTTTTGTTTCCATATTTGATTGATTCAAGACATTTAATATCAGCCACATTCTGATGTGTAACATTGAAACGTCTGTTTGTTTACCTAAACTGTAGTCATTCCTAAATTAAAGGGTAACACATTCACAATTCATTTTAATTGATTATCGAAAAGTACCATATTTATGATATAACGGCACCTATATTTTCACATCAATATTTCAAATTTAAGACTAAAGTCAACTGAAGGTAGGTAATCGATATAGAAAATTTATTCGACATAGGTTTGAGTTTGTAATTGATTGGATTTGTGAATTGTATTGCATCTTCTTTAAATAAGTTAAAATGTATGATGTTTATCTCAATGCCATTGGCGGTTTAATTTTATTTGTTTTTCAAACCAATTTTGTGCCAATTTCGTAATTATTTGTTAGTATTTGATGGTTTTTCAAATAACTCACTAATATTTATTGCTGAAGTTGATGAGTTTTTTTAGAGAATATAAAATGGCATTTAGACTTTTAATACAGTCTAAAATAATGTACAATAATGTTGAATTTAAATCTAAATTTAGTTTTGTATTTATCTATAAAATAATTTTATGCTCAATTAAGTGTTTACAAACAATAAAAATTTTAATATCTGAAAAAACATTGATGTTCTAACTTTTGTAAACAAAAGTTAAAAAAACAAATTTCTGTCAAAATAGTGTTTGATTAATGTGTCGATGTTGTTTCATAAAATCATGCCTTTTTATAAGGTTTATATGATTTTTTCATAGAAACTGATTCATACATTTTGTCTGAAAGAAAAGCAAAAGCAAAAACAAAAAATAAATAAAACTAAAGAATCTTCACAGCTACGTGACTGATGATCAAATGTTGAAAAATAGCGATTTTATTTGTCAAAGTTTGCCTCAAGTTAAATATTTTATATTTGCTATGTTTCAACAAATTCGTTACTTTCTTATATAAATACTATATAGATAAAAAGTTATTTATTTATATTATTTATATTAGAATTTATGTTGTCAGCAAACGAAAAAAAATTCCATGTAAACAATTTGTTTATGTTTTAGGCGGCAAATGAGATTTGATGTGAAATTTGCTTATATACATTATATTTTATATGTTTTGCATATTTTTATAAGATAATAAGATAAAATAAATTTTTATACAAAATGAAATGGACAAAAATTCTTAGGCCAAAGACCTTAGCATGCGTAAATATATAAAAATTAGAACCGTTCTACGCTTTTGTGTGCAAATTTGAAACACTTTTTTCACAATGTTTCTGATAAAAATCTACTAAAATTTTAAACTGATTTTTATAGCGGATTTATTTGCAAACTTTAATTAAGAGCACATAAGGCACTTGCTCTACACAACAATATAGGAGCGAAATAAAATTTAAACAAAAATACAGTTAAACAAGAATTTTGTGAATTTCTAGGAATTAATTTTTTTTTAGCAATTTTAATACTTAAATTATTTGCTTTTAATTTAGTTGCGAATATCACACGATTATCAAATGAATTAACAAAACAACGCTATTAACAAGTTTGTTGCTTAAGTCTAATGTAGCTTCAAACAGAATGTATTTTTAAATTTCAAATGATAGGTGCTATTTTTTATTTATTTCTTTTTTTTTTTTAAATTTGTATATTTGATATTTGCATTTTATGCATATTCTTATTTTTTAATTAAAATTTTATTTATTAAAAAATTTAATTTGATTTTACATATAAACATTTAATTTAATTTAATTCTTCAAACTTGCTTAAATTTTAAACTGAGCTGGTTTATTTCGATCATGTTAACCCTGAATTTAAAAAACTTGTAATATAATTAGCAACTTTAAGATTGACATACAAAATTGTATGGTATGCACCGTTTAAATTTTTTCTTTTTTTTTTCTTTCATCTTTTTGGTTTCCATATAATATATAAGATTTTTTAAAGGCTATCTTAAGGTTTTCTGTTTGCAAGAAATTAAGTCAAAAGTGCTATAAAAAATGAAACAAGTTTCTGTAGTTGTCATTTTCGTAGATTTTATAAACGTTATTATATATATTTATATAAATATACATACTACATATATATAATATGTATATAATATATATTTATGTGAGTTTATGTATCTTTATTAATACTTTTTTAATTTATTTTTATGTTTTAGTTTACTTAATTATATATATATGGTGAGGGGTGTCAGGTTTTTAATTTTTTTTTATTTAATTTTATTGATGATTAATACACGAATTTTGTTATGTTTTCTGCAGAAAGTCTAAAATTTGATTTTCGAAGACTAAAATTTTTATGGTGCTAGTTTAGTTAATTAGTTTTGGAAAAGTTTTACTTTCAGAGCTAGTCATTTTTTTTTTTTGAACTTTTAATCAGTAATTATAGGTTTTCTTTAGGTTTTTCTTTCTAGTTAATTATCAGTAAAAATTTGGATTATAGGTTCACCAAAATTACAATTACGTAGAAAATGACAAAGTCCTGAATATTTAACAAATGTGTAGACCACATCATGGTATTAAGGAAATGAAATAAAATAAACTGTAATGAAGTAAAATAAATTAAAATGAAGTAAATTAAAATGAACTAAAATAAATTTAAATTAAAAAAATTTAAATAAAATGAAATAGGACTAGGTAATTAGAAATTAATGAGAAATTTTTGAAGCTTTAGAAAACATGTTTTTGCATTTAGTTTTTTTATTAAGTATTTTTTCTTTTAATTAAAATAAAATAAATAATAGAAATAATAATAAAATGAAAAATGAAATAAAAAATAAAATAAAAAAATAGAAAAATAAAATGAAAAATAAAATAATGAAAGTGAAATGAAGGAAATAAAATAAAATAACAAGAAAATCAGAAAAATGTTGTGAAAACTATTTTAGTATTATAGAAAATATAAAGTACCGGTTTTTCTTTTGTAATAATTTTTATTTTATTATTTATTTTTATAATTGTAATATAATAAATAAAGAAATAAAATATAAAAAGAATGAAATGAGTTAAAATAAACAAAAAAATGAGAAATTTAGAATAGTGTAAAAAATAATAATGATTATATACGAATATACAAACTATCTTTTATTTCAATAGGTTTAAGTAAGATCAGGTTAAATTAGCTTAAGCCATACACAGATCCATTTGTCTGTAGTAATACTGGCTAGAGCACAAAACTATTTTATTGATTTATAAAGTTGTTTGTCGGTTTGCTGAGGAGTATTTGAAGTTTTATTCCTCTTTTCGTTTCTTGGAATACTGGCTAAATACTGGATAAAGCAAGAATTCTATGTAGACTTGTTATTGCTACTAAAATTATACTTTGAATCCCCATTCCTAAGAGTTTCAACAACTTCCCTAATTATAGAGTGTCTAATTATTTAAATTTAAACAAAGATGTATATAAATATATGTTATGAAATATTCTGATGCTCTATTGGTATTCTGGTCTTTATTGGTATTGTTAATTCTATTATTGCATATATGTAGTTAGAATTGTTTTACAATTTCAAATTTAAACTTTTTAAAATTTTAAAATATTTCTTAAAACATATTTCTTAAAATATGATCGCTGGACTATCCTTGTCTCAATAAACAATAAAAGTTTGATAGGTTCATAGTTCAATGCCTGGCAATTTGTAGATATTACTATAAATTATGTGAAAGCCTATAAATTATGTAATTTCAAAGAGCATTAATAATAAATTTTTTTTGATATACTAACCAACAGATTTATTTAGTATACAATACCTGTTGTGTTTTTATCTACCTTTGAACACAAAAATTATATTTTATCAAAATTTAAAATTTAAAAGAAACATATCTGAATGAAAACAGTTTGACAAAAAAAAATTCTGGGTTATTAACCTCATATTTATTTTTATTTATTATGAACAAAATAAATTTTACAAATTTAAAAATAATTATTATGTCAAATATTAATAATGTTGATTGCAAACATATGGGAGCATCTGCTTTTTGATTTTTACTTGTCTATGAATTCAAAAGACTTAAGCAACAAACTAAGATTTCAATTTAGTGATTACAGGAGTGGCTTAGATTTAATTTTTTTTCATTATTATATAAGCACTGAGCAATGTTTATTTTCGTATTTGGTATTTAGAATAAAATTTTTATTTAACATAAACCTGATTGATTTGAAATGCAATAAAATTAGTAACTATTGTACATACATAATTAATTACACCATACACAATAATTCCCGCTACGGTACAAATATTATAGGTAATAATTAAAGGCAATTAATTACATTTATTGAATAAATTGCTCTCATCGGTGAAGAATTTTTATTGTAATAAACATATATTACGATTTATAAATAAATTTATAAAGCGTTTTAAAAGCCAAGGTTGTTGGAGCTAATTAAAATGATTTAAATAAAATGTTTTAGTGCAAATTTTGTATAGATACATTGTGTATAATATTCATACCATATATGATGTATAACGTTAAGAATTAAAAAAAAATTAATTAACTGCATTGTTTTTATTTTTATTAATATATACAACAGCAGTATTTTTAATTTTTTATATTTAAAGAGTAAAAAAAGAAAAAAATATGCAATTAATTTTGAATGAAAACAGTTCATTAATTCAAAAAACAATTAAGTAAAAAAAAATACTTACTTGTATTTAAAGTATATATTACAATATATTACATATTTAAGTATAATGTAAGTAAACAATATTTTAAAACAAAATGAAATAAAAAGAAAGATACATAGGAATACTTTAATAGAAATGTAAAAAGTAATTTTTTTCTTGTTACAAGATTTTTTTTAATATTTTATATTCATTGAGTAAAAAAAGTATAAAATTAAATATGTAGTTTATATAAAATTAAAACAGGTAATTTAATAAAAAAAAATAACTACAAAAAATAAATCTTAATTTTTAGAAAATTTTATAAATATTATTTATTATGAAGTTCTAAATATGTTTAGAAATAAAATTGAATAGAAAAAATTAAAAGACTATTAATAATAGTATTCTATTGTATTAGATAGAAACTGATAGAAGATATATTACTATAATAATTATTTTTAGTTTTTTATGTAAAACAATATGTGAAACCAATATTTTATTGTTTTTATTGGTTTATATTTAATTTATGCAAATTTGTATTTTATTATATTTATATTATTTATTATTTCTGTAAATTTATATTATTTATTACTTTTGTTTTTCAAATTTTTATTGATTAAAAATAAAAATTAAAATAAATGTTTTATTTATTTCAGTATTATTTAAAACTTTTTTTATATTAAATATTTATTTATATTTTTACATGTGCAAGCATTATTTTTATTTATTTAAATAAAAAAAATGTATGTTAAATAAATATTTAACTATTTAATAATAAATAAATTTAAAATAATAAATATGAAAAACAAGTAAAAATCTTTATTTTTTAATTTTATGGCATATTTGTTTTAATTTTATTTATTTAGTATATCCATTTATTTTTTGTTTATTACTAATTTTTATATATTATTATATTTTAACATAATCACTTTTTGTTTTACCGGAAATTATTGTTAATTTATGTTTAAATATTAAGAAGTAATATAAAAGTTTAGTTACTAATAAAACTCAATTATTAGTTACTAATAAATAAATATATAAGTTGAGGATTAAAATATGGAAAAAAATGTTTAAAAATATGTTTTAAAACCATTTTTTTATTTTCTTTTTATTTTTACAGTTCGTTTATTCATTTCACTTTCTTTTAATTATTATTTTTTATTTTATTTATTTTTTTTTTAATAAAATTGAGGATATTATTTTTTATTGCATAAGTTACTATTTTAATTACCAAAATTTTAATTTATATCTTTTTGAGCGGTTTATGGTCAGTACCGTAAAGAAGACTACAGACTTTAACCGAAATGTTGGTAATTAGAAAATAAATTATATTTTTTCAAATTAATTTAAAAATGTGTATTGATTTGACCAGAAAATATAAATTTTTTATGTCTTAAAATATAATTTTCGTATGTTTAAATAGTTTATTATTGAACGGTCAATTTCCCTTTAGTTTTTAGTTTTAAATTTTTATTATATTTAAGTCACAAAAAATTTGTAATTAAATTTAATAAATTAATAACTAATAAACCAGTTAAATATTTACAAGAAAGAAAATATTTCCCAATTCTTTTTTTAATATTTAAATAAGAAAACATAATCCGTGCTTAATAATATTAATTATTTAATATACATATTTATTTACTTATTCATTACATTTATTTTTTTATTATAATTATTAATTTCTTTTATATTTTAATTTTTATACTTTAAATTTTTAATTAAATATATTTAAGTCACAAAAAATTTGTAATATTAAATATTAAGAAGAAATAAATATTCCTCAAAATATTTTTTTAATATTTAAATAAAAAAATATAATGCGAGCTTATTAATTTCAATTATTTATTAAATTCATTATATTTATTTTTGTTTTATTTTTATTATTAATTTGTTTATACATTTTTTATATATTTTCATTTTCATTTTATTTTGTTTTTTTTAATTTTATTTGTATTATATTTTATATAATATAACATTTATATAATTTTTTTTTGCTCAAACAAAAATTTGGTTATTGTTATTTGTGCAATTATGATTTATTTATGTCTACTTTAGAAATGTAATATAAATTAGAAAATAATTTAAAATATTCTCAATATTTCTTAATTAAAGATTTTTAAAATTTTAATAATGATTAATTATTAATTTATGTCTACTTTAGGAAAGTAATATAGATTAGAAAACAATTTAAAATATCTCTTAAGATTATTTAATTTAAGATTAATAAAATTATAATAATTTAAGAGTGAGAGAATGTTGTTTTATTTTAATTCTAATATTAAATATTTTATATTATATTTTTATATTATATTATAAAATGTATTAATATTTTATATTTAAAGTAAATAAGCACACTTACTTTGTATATATATAAATATTTAAATATATAATTTAAATATTTAAAATTGTTTAACTATTTTTATTCACTTCTGAGTTTAAATTATTTATTTTTATTCACAATTGCGATTACATAAACTGAATAGTGGAGATTCACACTTAATAATTTTTGCAGTTGAATTTATTATTTTGTAGTAATACACGCCCACAATCAATTTTTTTATTACTTCAAATAAATATAAACAATATACTCGTCTCAGTACTAATTAAAATGTTTTATTGTGGGTTTCTGTAAACAATTACAATTGTTAACTTTTAGTACAGCACATTTATTTATTCGTTTAATTTGTTGTTGTTAAATTTTATTCCACCGTGCCAACAGCATCAATTGCAACACCAAATATTAATATTAAATTCGTGTACAGCAAATAAAAAAAAATATTTATTTAAATGATTTATTTGAAATGTAACCGTCGACGGTTTGATTGGTTTGTTTTTGTATTCTGCGTATGGCGTCTAGAGAGTCGCGCGCATCTGCACGCCAACAGCTGCAAAAGTAAACTAACCAAACTAACGGTGTGTTTAAGCCAGAAGACTACGAAGTGGCCTAAACAACAGAAAGAATGAGAAGAAGAACTACTACTCATATCAACTCAAAGCAACACAGCAGAAAAAGCCTTGCAAAAGCTGCGCTAACAAAGCACGAGCACAAACAAATTCATTGAAATGAAATGGTTTTGGTATTGAAACGTTGTGAAAAATGAAACATGGTGCTCGTTGAATGCTTAGCTTTTTGTCTCACAACAAAATCATGTAGCATTGTTGTAAGCTTATTTTCAATTTGGCTGTTTCACGCGTGCCATTTCTAAGTTCTGCCTACGACTTGTTCTTAATTTTAGCATATCATTAAGTCAGTTGACTTTTGACGTTAGTCAAAGCAACGTCAATAGCTCGCTAAATTGTGCTAAAGTCAAAAATAAATTAATTTTCTTAATATTAAAATATTTTCTATGTTGAGCTTAACTTCATCAGATTTGTTACCAACACGTATGACGCACTTACAGTTGAAATGAAATCTTGTATTATTTTTTCTTTTTTTTTTTATTTTGTTTTATTGTTAAAAATTCACATAAAGATTATACCTACTTTTATTCTTGCTAAATTTATATTTTTATTTATTATTATTTTTTTTTTGTATTCAGATATGTCTGTCTTCTTACATCATTCACAGTTTTAACTCAGTCGTTCTAGTTGCTTCGCATATGAATTTTATTTTAATTCTATTTTAATTTTTATTTAATTTGCAAATATTTATTTCTTTTTTTGTTTGTTTGAGTTTTTTATTTCGTTTTGAGACTTTGTGTGAATTTTTTATTCTGGCGGATTTTATTTGGGTTTTCCCGAAACTCTTTATGGATTTATGGCCTGATTTCTATTCTGGAGAAGGGGGTGTTAAATAATTATAAACATTTAGAAATGTGTCAAAAAACTTTGTTTACGACTTTTGTTAATTAAATAAAATCTCAAACATTCGTAAGAGATTGCCAATATGAATCAGTAAATTTTTAATGGTTGAGAATCCGTAATTGGAATTTATATGACCCAAAGGTTACCTATTAATACAATTTTTTATAGTCATGATATTTAAAAATTTATATCGTTTGCTTTCAATATGTGTTTATTAATAGTAATTTACATTTTCAGATAGTAAGAACTAAATTAGAATGGCGGATATAAAAAGTTTTAGGCATTGCTTTCACTATTATTTAGAATTTTGAATGCTTTCTGAAGAATTTATGATCCAATACATGAAAACAAAATTTGAAAACGGACGAAAACGTTAAAATCGGATAATTCATAACAATGAAACTTAAAAAATCAAGAACCATCGAAAACTAAAATTAAGTGGAGGTAAATTCTGATGCACACGGGAAAAGTTAGTCACAACGCCGTAATCTAGATTAAATCAGCATTCTCGCAACAAGTCTGCGAGAATGCAGACAACAAATAGTATGTGAAAAACATGATATATGAATATTGTAACATATAACTTTATAAGAACGAAATGGTATTGAAATATAAGACGCAGCAAACATAAAGCATAAAGGAAAAAAACCTAAATTTTTTGTTTAAACTGATTTCAACATCCAGCCCAATTTCAATTTGGACCGAAAATTTAATGTCACCTGAAATCTGGTCACCTAAGGGGCAGATGGTCTAACATTAGGAGTGAATGTAACCACTTTCACCAACAGCTCTAAACTAGGAGGAACGGGACTGAATAAATGTATTTATTAGGGATTCTTGATAATTGCACTATTTTTCAGGTGGAATTGATCACTATTTTTAGCACTATCTATCAGTTGGAATTGATCACTATTAGGGTATTAGAAATATATACATAATATCAGATAGTCCAGTTGCTTTAAAATTCTTGTGATTGGCTTAATTTATATTCAGAACAATTTAACTGCTACACATCTCTAAATGACTCAGTTTGACATTTCTCCATTTTGGGTTGCCTAGAAATAGACAAAGAGATCCGACAATTTCACATTCGTTATCTTTGTTAGGCTGATAAAGAAACAATCTCTTAGGTATTATAGTCGCATTGTTTGTAGCCCTGGTCAACGACACAGAAAGCGATTGATAGATTTCACCCTCTTTTTATTATGACAAATTCATTACAAGCCGCTTGTCGGAAGACGACAACGTTAAGATATCGATGCAAAAGTTCTAGTTAGTATACGAACTGCTGATTTGTTGATATTTAAAAGTATGTTTCTTTGAATTTTTGTCTGCTCAAAACCATAAGGTCTTATAGTCATCAAAGTCTCTTCTATTAATACAGAAAGAATTTCCACGGTGATGTTTGATTCCTCCATACTCTTAAATACTTCATAAATTGAGGTTTGAGGTACTGAGCTGTTGGTCTCATTTTAGAGCATCTTTTCATCATCTCGTCTGTTATGTCGTTCTTTCAAAATTCCTATATCTAGAAATGTGGCTAAAAGAGACACGGCGATGTTAGATGTTCATTAGTGAGGCAAGACACTTCAACATAATTTTCGATTTCATTGTTCGGGATTTGATTTCTTCCATTGTTATCTAGACTCTACGAATTTAATGATATATGTAGGACTAATGACACTAATTTGTAATAGCCTGGCTGTTTTTTTATGACGTATGTCTCAACCTGTAAGATGTTGCAAGAACTAGGGAGTTGGTAGGACTGGCCTCATCTGTATATCTTTCAAGTAAACACATGCTCTTATGCTACTCTTCAATTTTGATCCATCTGTATAGATGATTATTTTCAAAAATGTTATATTAACTGATGGTTCTTATGTAGCACAAAATTTTACTGAAGCTATTAACTACATTTTTCTGAGAGTTTTTCTGTATGAATTTATATTAATTTATCATTTTAATTGTTGACAAGCTACAATACCAAATATTTTTACCAATAATGTTCATATATCCACAAAGTAGACACTATAATATATAACAGGCCTACTGCCTTCACAGTGCATTGAACTTTGTTAAGCACATATTTTTATATAACTTAGTAATATTATGTATATATATTTTTTTAACAAAAACGAAATAAAAATGTTAATAAAGTTATTTCTGTTTTCTAATATTACTAATAATAGTTTTGATAATTAAATGATTCATTTTTCAAATTACTTCCTTCTTATCGTATGCAAAATTATGTCAAAAATGGTGTCTTCACAACAATTAACAAAAAAAAAAATACAAGAAATTATGTATTAAGCAATAAAATTAAAACAACACTTAATTTAATTCTGTGTTTAATTTATTTGCAAAGAATTCATTAAATTTAATTTGAAGAAAATTAAAATTAAATTTAAAATTTTTTATTTGCAAAATTCTTGTTGGTGCAAAAATTATTTTCCCACTCTCGAACGCTTCAATGATTTACTTGGAACCTAAAAACATAATTTATTTTGTTTCATTATAATTATTTTTTTTTTGTTAATTTTATTTAACTTATATGCGTAAATACATTTTTTTTAGTGAAAACCACAATATTAGAATCTTTGATTTCCTAAATTTAGCATATTTAAAGCGGCCATTTTACGGTTCTCATATTATGGTATTTGTACCAAAATATATATTCTATTGCCTCTTGTTATGGGTAATCTTAATTAAGAAATTGACTTGACTCTACGCTTTGTTTTTGTTTTTGTAAATGTTCATTTGAATATTAAATTGGCAACATTGACCACTCATGAATGGCTAAAAAGTATGGACAAAAAACATTAAAAATTGCTTAAGAGTACAAGCAAATGACCTTGCTACATTAATTTTTTGCTTTGCAGTTAACGAAAAAAAAAACAAAATGTTAACAAGAAAAAGTGAAACAAAAAATAAAAAAAAAATTGGTAGAAAATTGCGTCACTGTTAATTACAACAAATAAGAGTATATGAAAACACATGATAAAAAGAGTAAAACAAAAAAATTTCACATGTAAAATTTCATAAAATTACAAAAAATAAATCATAATATTCAGTGCTTGAAAAATTCCCAACAAATAAACACATGAAAGCAAAAACAAAACAAATGCCAAAACAACAACAACAACAAATACGAGTAACAGCAAAAAGTCAAAGAGTTCATGTGTTGTGTGTAGAGCAGCACGTTTTCATTTGCAACAACAAATAATAACAACAACAAACAACGACAGCAAATAACTAAAACAATAAAAAACAAATAATAACAATTGCTATTTAAATAAATAAATAAATAATAAGATAAATAACAATAACAAAAAAAGCACATAACGTAGTCATAGACATATTTAAAAATAAACGAAACTGTTTGGAAAATATGGGATGACTCCGTTAATGACGTAGCGCTAAAATATTTACAGAAATGAAATCAAAGCCGCCAGTAATAATAACAATAATATTAATTAACATATGAAATCATATCTGTTATATTATTGAACTAATTATAGTTAATTTCTTATAGACTTGAAAGAGCTGTCATAACACGAAATTATGGACTTGTTGAGTTGTGCCTTTCAGCGTTCTTTGTACTTTGACTTTCTAGTTGGTTATTCTAATCCGTGTTATCATAACAGGCTATTATTTGAAATGGGCTTTTGGCACGAGACCTACACTCAAATCTAACCTAAACATACAGGTTTATGATTTGTACAAAACTATATTAAACGTACTAGCGTGACATACAAAACTATAGTTGTTATAATAGCCGTAAACACAACTTCTTACCAATAGCGTATTCGAGGGTAACCTCCATTGTGAAGTACCCTTAACTATCAATCTATGTGCTGTTGATGAACCCGTGGGCAACTGACTAATAAAGCCAATGCCCGCATCATCAACATCCAGCAACAAAAGTGCACTACCTATCATATCATTAAGTCTCCAGTTAAAGACATCTACAATATCTACAAAAGCAACCTGAAATTTCAGTTTTAGAGGTGTTTCAATGGTATAAGTGAGGATATGGAAAGCTTCGTAAATTTCGTAGATTTATGTAATATTTATTTATATTAATAAATTTATATTACTATATATAATTAATTATATATGTTATAATTATATATATTAATTATATATATATATATATTATATATACATTAATATATATATAATATAGTAATAATTACATATTTATATAATTCCTATAAGCAGTAAATATAAGAAGCTGTAATCGGTTGGTTAAAGTAACTTACAGACATCACTTTTATATGACTGCCCTGTTACAGGAATATTGAAGGAAATAAAAATGGGGTCAGTTTAGCACGCGTTAGAGCTTATTTAGACCGTTAGTTCATTAGAGACAGATAAGAGAGGCACTTAACAACATTTCCTGCAGCTAGCTAATAATAGATCAGGATTAATAATTTTTTAACAGACGTGGAGTCTGACTTATCTAGATAGTTTCCGTTATTTTTACGCCATTAGTATATAGGATATCACGCAGAGAATCTTTGCATCCATTTAAGAATAAGTTATACAATAAGTTGTAAATACGAGAAAACACAGTCACACAATTTCTCTCTGACTTATAACAGGAATCGATTTTCTACTCGTATGTGCCACAGATTGACCTTTTTTCAGAGATGCGTACTGTGAACTCAATTGAAAGATTATGCACAATTGGTGTCATATAGTCTGACAAAAATATAGCAATTACATTTATAGAGTCTATATTAAAGTATTTTTTAAGTTGACGATTATGTGTTCTTTATGTGGAATTCACTGTTCGATTCGCTGAAAAAGGATTAATCAGTGGTTAACTTCAAGAACAGGCGTTAAGTCAGAGTGATGTAAGGCAACGATAGCTTTTCAATCTTTACCAAAGATTTAAAATATAAGATATTATAAAAGATAGCAATAAAAATGTATAATTGTAAGGTTGTTTTTCTTGTTTTTAAAAAAATTGTTTATAGAAACAACGCTTTTGGTTTTGGAATTCAGGCCCCATGCCTGAATGAAACAACCTGTACTTAATCAATTTTAGACACGCGTACAGTTTGTGAAAAATGAAATCACTTAAACGCATTTAGTTAAGAATAATTTTTAATTTATAATCCGAGTGCGCAGAAGAAGAATATCCGTGAATATTTTCAACTAAAATTACTTTGTGCTTAACAACTTTTAATCTGCAGTTTGTTTTTAGTGCTGTTGCAATAAATTTTACACCCCTCAGGCTGCTAAAAACTAAGATTTATGTTTAATTGTTTGCATTGAAATACTGTTTCATATTACGGAGCTCCTATCTGAACAATAAAAGATACACGATTTTTATTGTAGACTTTATTAAAAACAATATTTTTTATTTAAAAAAATAAAATTTCCGCATAAATTGAACAATTTAACTCTTAAATTTTTCGCATGTGTGAATTTATTTACTTATTAATTTATAATTTATTAAAATTTTATCATTATTTTTTTTATTCATTTTGTATCTCAAATGAATGGAATTCGTGCGTTTTGCTATAATTTGGTAATTTCTTGCTGCTCTGTTATTGTTTTTTGGTATTGTTTTTGTTGTTGTTGTTGCTGCCACTGTTGCTGTTGTTTCAAGTGCAATTCTTCGTGTTCAGTTAATTTTTTGAACAAGTGTTTGCTTGTTGTTGTTACTTAAGTGTGGTTTTTAAGTGGAATTAAGTCATTATTTCATGTTTTTCATGTTTTCCTTAAACTAAAACAATACAAACAACAACAGAATGAATTTGTACCCTCTATAAACATAAAAGAGCAATTAGAATCAGCCACCAACACAAAAACATTAAAAAACAAAAAAATTTTAAAAAATACATTTATTTATTTAATAAAACAAGAATTATTAATTTTTTGAATACTAAAAGAATTTAAAGTATTTTTTGAACAAAGAAATTCCCCTTGTCATTATATTTATTTAGCCGGCTAAGTCTTGTTTTTACGCCGGTTTGTCTTCAAACAAAGCTTCTTTCCTGTACGCGAATACTAAGGTATAAAATAATATAAGCCTAAGATTTTCAATACATTTAGTTATTCTTGTCAAATAAGGAAATTGTTATCAAAAATAATTTTCATAATGAAGTATTTAAGGTACAAGAAACTGAAATCATCCTATAGGCGCTTGACATAGTTTGAGTCGAGATACAAGATGTAACACTAGCTATATATTAAAGAAATCTTTAGTAACAAAAATTTGAATAGATGAAATCAATTTATGCGAAGATTGCAAAAAGTTATAGTTAAAGTTATTACACATGGGCTCAAACATTAACATTAACCATTAACCAACATATATGGGCGCCTATTGTTGAGCCATTGTTTCCCACCTTTTCTTAAATCACTAAAGGATTCCAGCTATATTTAAAAAACTTCAAAAGGTCGATGTTTGACTATTCCTTTTTGTTGAACAAGTTTTGCAAAACATTCTTCTTCTATAGTTTATTCTTTTCAAGAGTTTGTAAGTATATTCCTATATCTCTCATAGATGACCTGCATACTTCAATTTCAATTTAATTACTTTAAACGGATTTTACGAGTAACAGTAACCAGTAATGAATCCAGTAATGAATGACCTCAGTTCGTATGGTTGACTTGTGGCAGTTTAATTAGTCAATTTGTTTGCCAATTTATTGCCATTATAACCATTGTGCATAGGTATGCTGCGTAAAAGCACTTCTACACTTCCTAGTAGCAAGGTTTCGTAAGGTATTGACTATCTCCCAAACTAATAGAAAGTAGGTCGATATCGAACATCAAGCGTTAATAGGTGCCCAAGTATCTGACATAAATATTATTCTAGAGATTATCCTTATACATAACTTAAGGATAATTTCTTACAATGAAAGAAAGTGGTCCGGTGTTTAATTCAGTTCTCGCAATTGTAAAACGTGGTAAGAGACGTCCGCATCTTTGGTGGAAAAACCAACAACTTTGGTGACCAACGATTTGGGGGCGATCGGTACTGTCAACTAGCTGCAGCAAGTCATTGATCGGGTTGGCTGGTGGAGGCTACTCGACGCAGCTAAGGAAGACGCACGTGTGTTATGGTCAACTAAATAAATAAATAAGTAAGTTTTCAGACAGTAGATGCTTACTGCTGATATTTACATATAGCGTGAATTTCAGTTTCAAATACTGAAGCCTTTGTTCCTAGACTGAAACGATGTTCAATTTTTTGGATTCTAGATTCCTGAGCCCGAATCCTGTTTAATTTCAGAATCAGCTATATACAGGCAATGTCATTTTGATTTTGGGACTAAAATACACATTCTGCATGATTGCTGGAAGTACCAATCTGATAGATGGTAGATGCATAGGCTCCTTGTGGTGTGGAGTGTTTTCAACCATTATAGTTCATTTCTGATACCTTTCCATCTGACAGAAAGTGTTATGTGCGTTTTATCATATTATAAATCATTTTTGGTGTAAATGATAGCAAAATACGTAAAAAATAAGAAAATAATGAGGCATATTATATTCTGGTTAAAATTGAAAAGTCACGATGTAGCTGTTTATTTGTAATACGCAATGGGTAGTTTTCAGCTACTCTTAACAGATTTGCTGTGAAATTGTAGTTGATTGAAGTTTAAATTGAATATTAAATTAACACTTGAAGTTCCTATTAAAGTTAAGTTACAGGTTTTTAAAAATGAAAGGCATATCAGTTTAGCAAATCATTAAATCATAAATCATCTTTTTCATTTGGTAAGATTCATTCGCATGTGAACTTCGTTCTTCCTGTCTTACTATACACGGATTGTTATACTTTAGTTATGTTTCTTGTTTTATTCAGAAATCTACATTAACTCAATTTCCCGTTTAGTCCAGTATTAAATATAGTTGCATTACAAAGGAATTCCCAAACGACCTTTTGACGTCACGACGGTCCAAGGTGATCCTTTAAAAGTTCTTTTGAATGGTAACCATAATAAATAATATATCACGCATTTTAATCTGTGTACTACAAAATGTTTTCACAATGAATCACATTAAAATCACTGCATATCTAAATATATCTTTTTCAACCAACCTATAAAAGCGTTCAAGGTCCTACCAATTTCACAAAGGCGTGCAAGCTTCACTAGTTAAACGTGTTCATTGGCAAAGTTACACTCACTTTTGTCCTTTAGCTAAACACAAAGTAACGATTCGCTTTTTAAGCCCTAAGAGCGGTTTATTGAAAATACGCAAAAAAGAAAAAAATCACAAAAAAAAATAGAGTAAACGGAAGTGGTACGAGTTTATAAATATTTTGTTGTACATCTGAGATATTCGTACAATCTTTTTTGCACTCGTGGAGCTTACCATGCTTTTATTTTACAAAGCCTCTAATGAAAACAAATCAAACAATTATAATTCAGTGATAATAATTCCAAATCGGTTTCGAATTGGACTTAATTTTGCGTTCGCAGTACTCAAAGCCTTCTCAAACTAAGACTTAATGATTCATAATTATTTCAATTTAAACAAACAATGACGCAAACAAAAGTCTAAGATACTAAAATAACATTTCGGTATAAATTTTTATCTAAAATATAACAAAAAGTAGCAAATTTTTAGAAAAAATGTCAACGACTTTGTCAACGCTGAACCTTGCCTGCGGTCAATTTTGTATACATTTTAAGATTCGTTTTATTCAAGTAGTTGTTGTAATTATTGAATTTTAATTTTTTTTGTGAGTACCCTTCGAATAAGTAAAGAATCACTCTTATTTTAGATAATTTTTAAGTCTATTGGAATGTGTGTACGACCTTGTAAAAAATTTAAAATTTTTAAACTTGAAGCTAGTTTTTATTATTATTAAATAATATATGTAAAGTTTTTCCTAGAATTTTTCCTATTTGTTTAAAATTTTTTGATAAGTAGGAATTATATGGAGTACTAACTTACAATAGAGCAGAGCACAGCGACAGATCTCATGTATTTCTAACTAACTCTAAGTTCGGTTAGGTTAGAGTGGCGGCCTTATATCCAAGAAAGACAACATGAGCTCAAATAATGGCCACTTGTGATACCACAGGAATAACGTTGGTTCGTACATATACTAAAAGGTCAGTATACGACCAATGCCAAAAAAGGCAACGACTTCCCTATTAGGTAAAGGTAAACCAATCTGAGTACTCTATGAATTTGGCTAAGTTCCTAATGTTGCACTATGATAGCACGATCAGGTCGGTAACAAAAGGAGCCCTAAATATTTTTGATATTCTCCAAGCTAAAGATGGACACTAGCACATGAGATGGAGCACAGTTGTCTTTTCATCCTTAGAGTCACGGCCGCGATAAAAGCAATTATAAGACAAAAGTCTAATAGCATTCCTAGCTATTATGCAGTGACCTGCCAGCACCGATGCCGTAGCGCTGAGAAGGTTCCGCTTTAGTTGAAATAGCTAACTGGTATGTTTTTTTTCCAAATTAGATCAGGTCAAATTGTATTGTTTTTTATTATACACTGGTAGACAATTTCATGACATTTATTTTTTGAATACAATTTTTGGCATACGTCTGCCGCGGCTACAATTTACAAAGTCCATACGATCAGTCGAATTTTTCAGATCACACTATTTTTTACAAAGGCATGAACATTGCCACCATTCTTCGAATTCTTCATGCTGGTTTGTCGGCATAAACCAATGACTTAACATAGCCCTATAAAAGGTAATCGAGAGGCGTTGCATCGTACGAATGAGGAGGTCAGGACTCGTTAATTGATTGTTAAGCGTGCTGTATGATAAGTTACGCCATCTTGCACCTTGCTGGGATCAAATGTCGTTGATGTTTAACTGATTAATTTTTGAAATAAAAATTCAGTCCGCATGGCTAGATATCGCTCGTCATTCATCGTAACGGCAACTGCTTCCACATTTTTAAAGAAATAAGGACCGATGATGGTTCCAGAGTATATACCGCATCAAACAATCAATTTTTGATGGTTTTGAACGGAGAAGAGTAAAATTAGTGCAAAAACGATCAACCAATGCACGAGAACTTACTTGCTCTCTAGGCCAATTATGGTAACCGTAAAATGGAGGAAGTGCTCTATGAATTTCGCAAACAGATTTAACTTTTTCAAAGTAAATTTTCTCAATTTGGAAGCGTTGTTCTAGCGTTAAACGATTGAAGATAAATTGCTAAATATCACCGAAGAGAAATGTCAACACAGTTTGATATTCTCAGCAATCAAACCATAGTTATCGATATCGATAGTTCTCATGCAGTTTAAAAAACACCCTATAAATATATTGCCTTTCAATTAAGAGTTTTAGCAATTATCGCAAATGCATTTTCTAAAAAAGCTAACTAAATTCTAATATATAATAAAGTCATTATCTTCCGTTTAACTTTCAATACAAACTAATTTCAATATTGAATCTTTACTTGCAATTCACCAAAGGCACAATACAAGCATTAACCCAATTATGATAATTAATAGTAAATTAACTTCGGCAACTGCAGAAAACTGAATTTTATAAAAAGGCCTTAACTTTTGAAAAGTTATTCAACCCAACACTAAAATTAACCGAAAAAATTAAAACATTTTGTTTGACCTTTAAAAAAATACATTTTTGGCTACCATTTACAATAATTTTTGATGTGAACACGTAAGTTTGATCAATTTAGGTGAAATACTTTATTTCAAATTTATTACCAATCTTTGCCATTTTTTATTCAGTAAGCGATTTATGACTTTCTTAAATTTAAAAAATAATTTAATAAATTAATTTTTTTTATTTAAGATTAATACACCATTTTAATATTTTACATATATTTAAAAATTTTTTAATAATATTTATAAATATTTTTTATTATTATGTATATATAAAAAATAAATTTTATACTTTTTTGTTGAAAAGTTTTAAATAAATTTAAAAATTACAATAAAAAATCATTAATTTTATATAAAATGACAGACAACATATAAATAATTATTACATTAATTAAATAAAAAATAATTACTGTTATTAAACTTGTAAGTATATATAAACATATTTTTTTATTTCAACAATTTTGTGCACAAAATCTTACCAAATAGCAAAATGATTTTCTTCTTTTTAAATAAAAAATTTAATCAAATATTATAAAATCATAAATAATATATGTGTTTAACTTAAAATGTTTAATTTCTTAAAGAAGAATAAACAAATTTGTGATTATTTCAGGAAATACTAGTATTAAATATATTCTAATATACAAGTTTTGTGTATTTTAAAACCACTTAGTATGTATTGTGGAATAGCTGATGATCATTAATAATATATTTATATCTTAATAAATATTAATGTATTTTTAATGTCTAACGGTATATCAAAGTAAAAAATATTATAACTTACTTTATTATAGTATCAGTTTTTTGAGAAATGGTTAACGCCTGCTTAAAAGTATTTGTTATTTTTTTTTGTGCCACAAATTTGTTACTTTATTTTTTAATTAAAATATAATATTATTTTTTTTCTATGTTTAGTTTACAGTAGTGTGACGTCTTTGACCACGTCCTATAGCTTGCGAGTGTTCTATAGTACGGTCTATAGCTTGCGAGTGTTATCCCAGCTTGCTGTCCTCTATTGATGGTACCGAATGCTTTCTTGTCATTAAACACCTGCTTCCTTTACTTACGATGCAGACGTGGAAGCAAATACCTTTCTAACCGAAGCATTTTTGGCAAAGCTGCTGAATTTCAATATGATGTCAACTATGTTAACTATGTCATTGATAATATATAGGTTATAGCGTTGATCGTTCATCTAATTCATTACTCGTATTTAATGTGAGTAGGATCGATCATAAGAATTCTTAAGAATGTTTCGTGCTGTATATTAGAGAGATGCATTCTCATCAGTCTTCAACATTTAACAGGTTTCTACCCCATAAAGCACGACATGTATGATAAGAGAGTTGAAGAGCATGATTTTCGTTTGTCGAGAGAGAGAGAGAGCTCTATTTTACAATAACCTACTTAGTCTGAAGTTTTGTTAATTGACAAGAGTTTTCATTGAGTTTCTACGCTAAAATTTATGCTACATTATCCGTCTCACAACTTTGCACATACAGCTGACAAAAGTATTGTGGGTTGCAAGGAGATCACGAAATTTAACAGAAAGCACTACATTAATATCTATTACTTTAACTTATTATTCTAATTTCGAAGAAACTAGGTGTGTTTAATCCAAAAATATCAATACTATCGGCAAGCGCACGCAGTTTCACATTTTTGTGGAAAATTATGCCAGTATGGTTCAAATTATTGCTAATTATAATATGTGAAAAGTTATCAACTGATCTGCCACTGTAACGAATCAACCATGGTTTACATTTTCTATTTGAATAATGGTTTCCAACATCAGACCACAAGGTAATAGTTCGCTTTGTCTAAAAACTCGTTTAGTATGGAACCATTCAGAGAGGTTTTTCCCTCAAATCGCTAATTATGGACAGCGAAAACTTATCTGCTGATCTGCAAATGCAACGAACCAACTATGGGATAAATCTTCTATACGAATAATGTTTTCCAACATCAGATCACAAAGTAATAGTTCGCGCTGTCTAAACACTCTTTTAATATGGAATCGTTCGGAGACGTTCTTCCCAATTCTGATAGTTAGTAACGGTACTTAATATTATTTTACATAGCCTCATACATTTTGCTGGAACACTAAATTCAGAAATAAACAGTGTACCTAGTCGTTGTATCAAAAGGAGTTTTGAAATCTGCTAAAGGAAGAAGTCTGTCTAATTATTCTTATTGTGTGCTCTCCAATGTTTGCCACACTGTTAATACTCGCATCTGGTCAAAGCAAGTTTCGCCAGCTCTGAAGTCAGATTTATAAGATCCAAATAGTTGGTTGACGATTGGTTTCTGTCCATCACACAGTGTGTTTGACAAAATCTTAGATCAGAAAAATTTATTTGGAATCATAATAGCTCAAAAATCTTTTCGCTGTTAGCTTTGTTAGTGTTAGTTTTGAAGGATTGAATTTCATCTTTGTGGCTAAAGAATTTATCTTTTAAAATTGTATGGCAATGAATATATCAGATCAAGCGTAATTACGATTTCGATTTCGATAATTTCGATATTTACTTACAGATCTAGATTTATTAGACATAAAAATAGAGTCAGTTATTTTAATAAAAATAAGTTTAATCTTTAAATAACAAAATTAATGTAACGCATATATTAAATTAGATAAATTCTCTACGACAGGTATCGATTTTGCAATGTTCGGCTGTCTGTCTGTTTGTTTGAATGCTTGATTCAATACTTCATATTCTCTCTGTTTATAAGATAGAAAATAATTAATGTTGCCACAAACTATTTATGAACTGTTTGTGAGTCAAAGACCCTTTATATTTCGATAAATTTAGGTTCTCTATAAAATTGTAGTATTATTTTTCTCCTCTTCATTAATTCAAAATAATTTACACCATCCTGATTTAATTGTCAACACCTTTAAACATTTTCATAATTTAAAAAATTGCCCATTTCTTGGTAACAGCCAGCTAAGTATCTGTAAATTTAAGTGGAAATGGCATAAGCAATACCAATTGAGCATGCCCATTTTCACCTTCGCAATTATTCATCTGCTCAGCGCATACTATAGTCTACGTATCTGTTAAGCCCCTTTACCTTTTTGTTCTCATGAAGTACTTATCCACTAAGACTTATTCATTTTGTAGTTCTTGGCGTAAATCATGTTCGGTGCCTTAGCCGCAGAAGCAGTAGATACATCATCATTCATTTTTTGCACATCGACATGGAGGTGACAATTTACAACTTCTTGGTCAGAAGCGCAAGTTAAACAACCATGAAATCACTAAAAAAACATGAAAACACGCAATTCTTTTGATTTTCGTTTTTCTTTTGCCATTTACCATTAGATACATCTTTGCAAATAGATATCTTATATAATGAAGTTATATACCGGTTAGCGTGTGTATATTTCAATATCTGCAGAAGAGGCTTTTTCACAATTCAACATGTTTTTGGCGTTGAGTTATGTTTACAATTAGCATGTCTATTTGTATTTAATAATTTTATTAATTCTTTTAAAATATTAAAGGAATTATTTAATTAAATAAGATAAGATTATGATTTGTTACAAATTATGTAATTTGTCTGAATTGAAGTGGAGATTCTTTAACAATAAGCCTATATAAAATTATTCTTTTATTAGAAAATAATTATATTAATTATATTAAATATTTTTTAAGTTCTATCGGCAAAAAGATAAATTGGCACTGCCAGACATATTAAGAAACTTACAAACAGACTGTCAAACAGATCAACAAACTGTCAAACAGATGAACAGACTGTCAAACAGATGAACAGACTGTCAAACATATGAAGAGACCGTCGGAGAGACTTTTTAGCAAAATGAGAAATTGTCAGAAAGATGGAGAGACTACAAAACAAACGGAGTATCTACCAGACAGATGAAGAGACTAATAGACAAATGGAAAGACTGGGACACAGATGCCAAATAAAGAGACTGATTGAAAAACTACCAGAAGTAGATATTTCTTAACAATAAGACTATGAAAATGATTTATTTAACATATTAAAAATTGTAAATGTATTAATTACAATAAATCATAAATCAGAATGATTGTAAGGGAGGTGGAGAAATTGTCAGAGATTTAGCAAAGGACAGTAGTAGAGTCAAAAAACTGTTAGATAAACAGAGGAATTGTCAGATAGATAGAGGAACTGTCAGACGGATATATATCATTAATTTGGTTTTTTGCTGATATCGAATATATAAGGTTTATATGTTATTCTGATATCGGCTAAATTTACTACTATTTAACAAGCTTTTACCTATACGGTATTAACACCATACGTAAAGAGGTATAAGAATATTACATAAAAAAAATTTTAACTTTCTCACAATAGTTTTTGAATAGGCTAGCTTTTCTTAAAGACGATCTACCAGAGGAGCGTCGAAAAATTGCATTTACACAGGATTGATTGCAAGAATATGGGTTACGGTTTCGGAGTAGCATCGAGTGATAAAGAGAAAAATAGACAAAAGAAATTTTGTTAGTAGAATTTTTCACGACTGATGACATAAACAGCTCAGGTTATTATACTTTCAACCTTAAGCGAAACTAGATGCATAAATTCATAATTCGGTTGCAAAAGAAAAAATCATTTGGAGAATGTATGAAAGTCAGAAAAGAGAATTATCATACCTCAGCAAAATAATGCGACGAAGATAGGTGTTCGAACTTGAAACATATTATATAGATATATAAGCAAGTTTGATATATAATTTGGCATTTACATATTAAAATTTATATATGGACGGTTAAGCCAAAAATTTTTAAAGACCACTGATGATAGATATTTGGGAACATTTGATGTCAGGTGTATTTCCACGTAAGAACTCACTTTATAAAAAGTCATTAAAAACGAAAGCCGACTTATAACAGCAGGGGATGACATGCATATAACAACACGTGGATATCGTATTAAAAAATAATAAGCTTTATTTCTAATGCATGAGTATATCCCATCAATAATAAATAATCTTGCCATATTAAATGTTAAATCTTATATTATATAAAATATTCATAAGTTTATTGAATTTAAACCTTATACTTATTATTAAATATACCGTAATTCCAAAAACGTGTTAAGAGGTTCGTAATTAATCATTTTGAAATATTTTCATGTTCATTTTATTCTTTAAGGGAACTTTATGTTTATGAAATATAATTATTTTTTTAACCACACTCCCTGCCCATATTGTGTTTCTTATATAAACGCGTATATTTGTTATAGATATAAATATAGTATATATGTATTATTCTAACTCAGCACGTTTCAATATAAAATAACTGAAAACCTTCACGCCTTGTACTTATGAATTACAGTAAAACCTGCTTTAAATACTCTTTGCGTCCCAACTATAGCCGCATTTGTAATATGAGCAATCTTAAGTCGGCTAATGAAATTTCCATATCAGATGCGTCCACACGCTGTGTCAACGGAACAAGATTTTTATCACCATTCGCATTGGGCCAACAATTAGAGAATCTGTTGCTCTGTTATGAGTGCTACACGCAGAGCGTACCAGCGCTTGCAGCTGCATTTGCCACTGTTTGCCGCTGGTCCAGCAACTCTCCAAGCATGTCAAGTATATCGCTCATATCTGCTGCATGTTTCACGATGAACGAATGCTTTTTAATTGATATCATTAGTAGTTGCTGTTGACATACAAGCTGAGCTTAAACATTTTTATATTTTTTATTTAATTTAATACTCTGTTCCTACTTTAATTATAATAATTGCACTTCACATTAAACTAAGTATTTCCACAACACTTTTATTCGTTTAATTGCATTTATTATAATTTTAATGAATAATGTAAGTAATTAAAAATGAGCTATTAACGATTTATAGTAATTAAATATTTTAATTTAAAAAAAAATGAGAATTCTGACGCTTTTAAGTCAGTTATAAATAGAGTAGTACTCCGTTAACAGTTAAATTGAGAATAAAATCTGAACGCAGTTCTATTTGTTCTATGTATATTACTGACTATTCAGGTACATAAACTTACAATGTTCATACCATATATTCATAAAAAAGAAACTGTAGTACTATTAGTACTATAATAGGATTATTCAAAAATGTTATGAAAACAATTTAGTCTCGTGAAAAACGGTAACAGCTCTTCAAATAATAAATCAAGCTGGCAGCAAAAGATGTAATTAAAACTCAATATAAAGCTTACAAAAAGCTTATAGATGGGTCAGCACATTGATACCATAACAAATTACGGATATATAAGGGTTCCTTCAAATTTGTTCTTTCGTATTGTTTAAAGAAAATAGGATGGCTTCAGAGCATGCTCTCTCTTATAATTCTATTAAAAAATTTTTTTTTTATTTCATACTCAAGATACATATTCCAAAATGTTTTAATTTACATTATAAAAACTCATTTAAGTGGAGCTGGGTTCAGTGCCGAAGAAATGGGTATCACCTTTAATGCAGAAACTTAGCATCTATAAGGAAGAAGAGAAAAAATAAACAACAGAGTACTTTCTTTGAAATTGTTCAAACGTGGTAATATCCAAAAACTCTGCTATGAAAGTCTACGACTAAATTCTAAATATTCTAAAAATAATCTAATTTCTCAACCATTCAAGGTTGGTTTTTAAACTTAGAATATTTTAATGTGTAATGACAAAATGACACCTACGGGTTACTTAGATAAAACACAAACCCCAATTGAAATCAAAACCAACCAACATGTACCTCCAATGCTATATATATATGTAAATATAATATCAAATAGTACTTAAAACTGAGTAAAAAATATGTAGGGAGTGTGATGTGAGAATTTCAGATAAGATTGTAACATATATTCTACCTTAGCTATGATGTATCATTATAGTTTAAGTCATTAATGAAAGAGAGTATAGTTTCTGATAGGTTTTTTACGAAAAAAACCGTATTTTTTTAAATAATTGTTTTATGCTACACATATTTCTTAATAGATGTATCTATATATTTAGACTATTTGATCTTCCTTTCCTTTAGCTTGTCTATTAGGATCGTTGGAGATTGTATCTCTGCAGTATCTTTTTTCTGCTTATGATTTAGGTATAGTGTCAATTGATTAGATCAGTCTCCAGTTATTCAACAATTTGGATTGTTGGATAACTGTTAGCAAGTCTATATACTTTAAAAAAATTGTATGAATTAATAATTGTATCTTTATATTTATATTCGTAATCTCAAGCTTGTCAATGAGAATCGTTGCATCTCTATCAGGATTGGTTTGCTATATTAGTTTTCGGTAGGCTGTCAATTGTTCAGATCACCAACTCAAAGACTTGTACAAAGTAGACTTATAATCTTTTTGCCTTCCATATTGATTTGTGTAGGTTGTCCATCGGTTAAGATTACTAACAGCTATTGTCTGTGAATTAATGGATGTAGTTTCATTATCTGAATGTACTTATATTTTTCATTTTTTTAACTTGTTTAATGGGATTGTTGAATCACTATCAATTGTTCAGATCACCAACTCAAAGACTTGTACAAAGTAGACTTATAATCTTTTTGCCTTCCATATTGATTTGTGTAGGTTGTCCATCGGTCAAGATTACTAACAGCTATTGTCTGTGAATTAATGGATGTAGTTTCATTATCTGAATGTACTTATATTTTTCATTTTTTTAACTTGTTTAATGGGATTGTTGAATCACTAATAGTAAAGACTTAAAAACAGTTATCTTTGTATTAGGTATTGGATGCATCTTACCAATTTTATTGTTTTTCTTTAATGGTTTTATATATGTATATTGTATATTGGTTAGAACACTAATACTGAGTACTTAAAACGATTGTCTGTGAATGACAATGCTTGTTTTCTATATTAATTTTAAGTAGACTCTGTATAAATCAGATTACTAGCACTGAATATTATCAGTCGAATATTGGGTGTCTTTATAATTTTGTTGTTTTTCTATAACAGCATTGAATGGATTATCTATTGGTCAAATCACTAACGTTGAATAGTTAAAAACAATGTGTGCAGATTAACGGATATATCTTTACATTTTTTTGGTTTTTATAATAGTTTTGAGTAGATTGTATATCAGTCAGTTCACTTCTATATACTTAATAACGCTTACTGAAGTAGTGATAGTTTTTATGGAGGTTTTCGAAAAGTATATAAGCTATATATGGCAATTTAACAATTTGGTTTAATTCTTCTTAAATGACTAAGAATTCTTTAAATTGATTGAAATCCAAATGCAATTCCGCAATGTTTGAAGGAGCATCAATGTCTACATACAAGTGGACTCCAAATATGTAAGTCTGCGTTAAGATCAGTAAATATCTAAAATTAAAAAATATTTTTTATAAATAGAACTGCTTCAACTAACCTGTTACTATATATATCTGCCGCAAGCTAAATTATATTATTCAGAAGGCTAATCAATAGAACAAAAAAAAATTGTTAAGAGAGTAGATTACGGGTTTTAGTTAATCAGAAAGATTTTTTGTTATTACTTGTAAATAAATTTATTATTAATAATAAATAGTAAAAAAATAAAATAAGTTCCGCACAAGATATTCTAGTTTAGCTAGCACTTCAAGTAGTAAAAAATAATAATTTTAGAGTAACCAAATTTTTGGATGATTCATACACAAATCTTTTAAGAACTTTAATAAACAACAAAAACAATTTAAATTAATTAAGTTTAAGCAAAATTATTTGTATCACAAAAAAATTTACTATAACAAAATTCTCGTAATTTGCGGAAGTAAAAAATTGCTGCAGACAAAAACAGAAAAAAAACTAAAAACTTGGCTTAATCTGCATGGGTGGGTTAACTCCAAACGGTGCTGGTTTGTACAGATACGAACGTACCCGTATACGAATCCGTAAATATCATAAAAAAGTGATATAGAGATTGAAATAGAAACTTATTATATTTAACTCACATATCAGTTAAGTTTCAATAAAAATAAAAAATACAAAAAATACATTGTTTCATTACTAAATATGGCGCAAAATGAATTTAAATTTAGTTTAAAATTTTTTTTTTATGCAAGAAACCAAAAAAACACTCCCGTTTTATGTAGGAAATCGTGCTAATTGTGGCATTGTTGTATTTGTTATATTAGTTATTATTGTTACAATATTGTTTTTGTTATTGTTATTATATATAATATTAAATATTTTTGTTATTATGTGTCAAAAAGTCCACAAATAGAAAAACGAGATTTGATTAATTAGTATTTGAGCAATGGTTGCCGCCACCCGCCTACTGAATGCAATTGATCAGCTGCTTGTCATTGCTTCTTCATCTTGATTATTTATAAATTAATAATCAAATAATTAAAAAAATCAATCGAAAAATAGAAAAATTAGGAGAAAAAAAATTATTATTCGCTTATTTTAATTGTTCTTAACAATCAATTGGAATTTGTTGGAAATTTTGCAAAATTGTTTGTAATTAAATTGCTGTGAAGGTTTTTGTAATTAAAGTAGTTAAACTGCTCTTTCAATCGTAAGTATACGGTTTTAAGTACCGTTTTTGCGAGAAGTCACTTATACGCTCCGTTGTGCGATTCATTGACGTTGACATTGTGATTTGAAGTGGCGCAGGACAAGTTTTTGTTAAATATTCTTCTATTGTAGGAGTGGTACAATCCACTATGAGGAAGCAATTTTACATATCATTATTATTATTTTTTAATTATTTATAAATAAATAGAATAAAGTGACAGGTGTTTAGAATATAGAAACTTCTGAAACTTTGTAGTGGTGCTTTTATGACAATACATAAATCTATTAAAGATTTGAACATATGTTCATTTAAGGAAATTTTAAATGATGATAAATGAATTTGTAACCTATAAAAGAAATATTTTTTACTAAAAGATTCCAAACTAGTACTACATCAATCGTTTGACATCAATCATTTAACATCAATCATAACGTAAACAAAAAATCAGTACGTAATCGCAAATAAGTTGTTTGGATATCAAACTTCCATAATTAGAAGTAAAAAGGGTTTTAGAGAGCAAGTTACATACAATTCTGCTTCCATAACTCGAAGGGAGTTAGGGGAACTCCCTTTTTCCCAACCAAATGTTCAATATTTTTTTCTTATGTTGTTTCTATGTGCAAATGCTAGTTGTTCTCATTTGTCCAAATGCATAAAATTAGCATTTCTTCCGCCGAATATGACCTCTAATTTTGGTTGACCATAAAGCTGTTTCAAGTATTGACAAATACCCGTCATGAGCAGTATTGGAATTATTTCTTATATAGAATTAAATGTAAATAACATTTTTTAAGATTGCAAGTACTTAGGGTTGACCTCGTGCTCTGCCAAATTTGAAACTCAGAGTCAGCGTTAATTAGCTAAAGGATCCAAAGCCGTACTTAAATTGTGTGTTCTAACTTGTAGTTTTGTTAATTTTCTGTAAAAGTTCATCAACAAATTCACTTGTGTTATATTAGAACGAAATCATAAACCAGCTGTAGAATAATTGAATTAAATAATAATATTTATTTTTAATTGTTAAATTTTAATACTATTTTTTTGTATTGTTTTATTTCAATGCTTTAATCTGAAAATTAGTAAAATAATATGTAATTTGAAGTTTTGTCCATCTGAATCTACAAGATTGGCAATTTTTCTATAAAAGTTACTGATTTTTTGTTGAGAAAAAAAAGTTACCTTTTGAGATCTAATATGCATCAAGTCAATTTTTGATGTCTTTTAGTAAATATAATCATATGTTGTAGAAATTATTTTCCATTAAACGAAGTATGTGAGATCTTTGTTTTGCGACGACTATGTTTAAATTTCACATATCCTATTAGGGATATAGCCTAATAGCCGACAGCAAGATATATCACAGCTATCTTGTAACAGTTTATGCAGGTTTTAGCAACTTATAATGGACAACATCCGTCAGATTTCACTAAATAGAGAGTATTTTCTCGGGGCCGTAAATGTTTGGTTTTTTTATCATCGATTTTTTTTTGATGCCTAGGTAGCTCCTTGTGTTTAATGTCGAAATTGTACCATTTGAAATATTGGAGCCTCGTAAACTAAAATGTTTTCTCTATAGCATCGTCACTATAAGCCTCTATCGCTGACCACCGATAGAACAATTCTTCGCAAAAAAAAAATCTCAACAAAACTTATCACAAAACTCTTTTCTGAATTTGTCAGCTATCAAATAAAACTTCAAAACGAAGTGAATGTCATAAAGGTACTTCTACGTGTAGGTATGTAAATGAACCACCTGTTATAAAGATTAATTAATGAGTTTTACATGAAAATTCAATTGTAAACCAAGCGGGGATTAAGTGAATGGATAATGGTTGGATTGGGGATAGGTGTGGTTTACATTGAAATCAACTTCTATGGGCGGATGCAAAGTTCTATTGGGACAGGAAAATAAATGAACATATGACATATGACAATGTAATGAGAGGGTTGCCATATTCGACAATATTTAACTAAACTATTGAACTAAAAATTTGAATTCTCATTTGGTTTAATACCAAAGGCAAGTATAAGCAATAAGCTTCGATAAATATATAAAACTTATAATTGTCATTAAGTTTAATGCGATATAACTATATTAAGTTTATTTGGCAGTAAAATAAGGTGTTTATTTTAATATAATTGTAGTTTCTGGTATTATTTTTTTCTGCTGAGTTCGCTTCGATTTCAGAGCCCAAGTTGAAACTTATATACTAAAAATGTGATTGTATTTGTTCGATTCAAAGTTTTTGATTTTGTTAACGTGATTTGATGGAAACATATATGCAGAGTTTGGTAGTTCATATCGGGACAATAAATCAGCTCATTTATTTAGAATCATTTGTACAACTTATAATTATTATTGATATTAATATATAAATTTAGGGATGATTGTCTGTTATAATAAACCATCAATCTTGATGGTCTTGCTATACGTGTAATTACAATAAAGAGTTTCATTGCATCTGATAGCAATTTTTACACTTACAACGATGAATAATCAATTGGTCAGCACATAGTTATGATTGGTATTTCGTATTAATAGTTTGAAAATAAATCCCGGTAAAATTTCCCGGTTTTTTGTTTTAACCTTAAAAATAGATGATTTTTCGTCATTCATGCATCGCAGGCGTGTAGAAAATTAGTCTTGTTTATGGGAAATGTGTTAGTAATCAAGTGCTAGAAAAATGTTTTTTCACTTTTGTTCCAAAAGTTTGGATATGGAAGATGATACTTGGACTGACCTGCTAGCGATGAAGTAATTGTAAAATCATGTCATGCGAGTAGTCAATGTATCGTAAAGGAATAAATAAATGTTCAACTATTATAGAGTTTTAAATGTTTTTTATAGACTTTGTTACAAAAGAGAGTTATATCTCTTGAACTGACTGAGAAAACAGTGCATCTAATCTAATCAACTGCAAATCGGTTTGAGACGAAATGAGACTTAACCCTTCTCGCAGCTGATCGTAACATATAAAGAATACAGATAACGGATAACACTACAGTGTTGTGTGAAAATAGTATTGTTCTTATTTTCTTTAATCGCGAATTAGTGTCTAAAGCGTTTTTACGCAATAATGTCCGTGACTATTTCGATGATCCATTATAATAACAACTCCTTTGAATTCTGATAATAAGTTATTCAGGTGATTTTATAGAAGACTATCATGTCTGCCTGACGGAATGTTTATTGCTTTTGATTTGAGGGAGGATATGAATGTAGAAATTGCCAATTTGGTGGAATTGCAAAGAAATCATCGAGCAAAGAAATCGAAATAATAAGCTGTTTATCAGGACATGTATAGAGTTTTATTATAGAAAGGCTATACCAAACACACTTTCATAAACTGGGAAAATTTTGAAACATCTTGGATTGTATAGTTTGATGTAGTTACAGGGAAATTCTAAAAGAGAACAGTCAACTTCCGATCCTTGCGAAACTATGTTGCTATTATGTGAATTTACCTGAAAAAAGGGATTGTAAAAATTAATAAGTATATATAAGTTTTGCTTTTAAAGCAATTAAAAATAGATCAGTGAATTAAAATGTTGTTGGTAGAACTTACATTTGATTATTTAATAATTATTAAAAACCTTTCGCTTACTCAATATTATAATTAAATATAAGCATTTAAAGTTCCCTAAACAATAATTTTCTAAGTAAAATAAATTTTGCTATATGAAATGTAAATATTATTAAATCTGTAATTTATTTTTTTTAAATATAAAATGATTAAGTTTAAGGTGGAAAATTATTAAATAAATCTGACACACGGATTGGGTGTGTTAAATATATTATAATTAATTCAGAAATTCTAAAACCGCAAAAGTTTTACTTTATTTGTATTTGACGTCATTACATAAAACTAAATTTTTTGCTATAGAAATGCTTTTGTTATGCGTAAACATATTCAAATCAAAAAGTGATTTTTTAATAAACAAATTATCAACTAGTTTTAATAATTTTTTTTGTATGAAATCAAAGAATAGAATTCATTTCAGTGAATGACTTTTCAATAGAAAGTGTAAGCCTTAGCAACAAAGTTTCAATAGTTTTCAGATACATGAAATAATAAATATATATTTTATATTTTATAATAAATATATTCTTATCATATACTGGGTGTTTTTGCCCTAAAAGACTTATATTTTATTAACTTATAACCGCATATACTTAATAGATTCTTAGCGAAATCAAATTAGTTCGTAAAGACAGTAAATTAGGATATATATTATTTACATGTGTGTGTCATGAGCGAAACTTTAGATATAGTGAACTTCCATATTCAGAAGAAATCTAAGCGCCTTTAAAGGGGTAACTGCAAAATGCTTAAGAGTTTTTAAGAGAACCCGACAGAAAAAGAAAACACGTGTCAGAGTTTTTCCAAAACTTCATTTTGTGTATTTCCTGCATTCCTACTTAGGCAAATGACAGTACCCGATTAAAATAGTGTTCTGTAGTTCTTTCCAACGAATGATTACATTTATTTGACATATTTTTCTTCGAATATGTATTTCAAAATGTTTTTGGAGACCTTATGGATACTGAAATTGCAATAGTTGTCATTCGTCTTTCTCGAAATGTGTCCACCTATAGCAAATTTAGTTTCTACGGTAATCCTTAAGGTTGGCACCATTTTTGTAAAAATCGTTAATTAAATATCCATTCTCTTTGCACCCTACTAGTCAGGAAACCTATATATACAAAATCCATCTGACTTCTTATTTGCACTACTGAACCCATTTAAAAGATAACCTTTAAGAAGAGGTTTCCACGTAAATTAATTTTTCCGCTTTGTTAGTATCAAACAGTTTTGTCTAAGGCATACACAATGGTTGTGAGGTTTACATGATTATCTTACAGCTAGTAGAGAACAACGTAGTGCTGAAAGTTGCGTGAAAGAAACACCTTTTTATGTATTAGCTAAGACAGAGTGTCTTTACGAAGAAGTCTTAAGATCTACAAGATTTTTTTAAAAATCATTTACCGAGTATTGATTTTCAGTCAGTTTAATAAGGTGTTAAATTTTTTATTTATTTTATATTTAAACTAATTTTTTGTAAAAAATGTTTGATCATTACTTTAGTTTGGTAAGTCATTTTCTAAAGTAAACATATATGAGTTTAAAGATAGTTTTTCCTTATATAGCTTTATTTCTTTTTAAATAAGTTAATTACAATAAATAAATAAACAAATAGTTAATTAAATTTAATTGATTATTCCGATAGCAAATTATTGTTCTCGATTGGAGTTTATTGAGTTTAAATTTTTATTATATGTAATAAAACAATTTATTTATAAATTTTATTAAAATCACTAATCGTATTCGAATTGAATTTAAATATTATTCAGTTGAGTATATTAGTTTTAACAAGTAATTTTAAAACCAATTAAGTGAAAATATATATTAACTTCATTGATTAATGATGTTAAGATTTGATCTATTTTAAATATATGCTTGTCATTTTAAAGTATATGGAGGTTTATTTATAATATTGTGAGAAAACTATTGACTAGAAATTAAAAAAATAAATTATTCGACCTTGGTCAAGTTCAACAATTAGTTAAACAGAGGTATAGGTATGCATAATTCGCTATAGTTTTTATTTTATATTTTAAGATACATAAAATAATTAATTCTTTAAAGGTTAGAATAGTTTTAAAGATACATATACAGGGTATTTTTGACTTAAATTATACAAATTCAGGAAATGATTTTAAGACCAGAAAACTAAAAAAATTTGTATAAAAGGGTAGAGCGTTATAAAGGGTGTCAAAAATAGTTTACTTGAGAGAAATCTATACAAAAAAACCAAAATTTTTTTAAAATTGTCTATTTTGAATTTATGTCACTTATAAAACTGCGTTTTAACTCTGTAGTTCTAAGAGTAAGTAAAATAAACTTTTAAGTGCCTTTCGTTCACATTTTTATTTTAATATATTCTGTGAACCTTGCTATTAGTTGTAAAATATAACGCAGCGAAATATCACTCAAGGGACATCTTGCATCGCAGAAACCTATCAATTATAACTATAACTTAACGAATATTCTTTTTTGAAGCTATAACAGCTTGAAGCTTATCCGCAAAAACAAAACTTAAGGTCTAATAATAACAGATTGTATGATCACATCATCAGAATAAGCAATTACACGTTAAATGATTTTCTCAGTAATAAAGTCAAATTGGACCGTGTTACGTGTTTTATGGTGTCATTCAAGCCCAATTTCCAATTTTATAAAAAAGTAATTGATATTATTTAGCTGTACCGATCAAAATTGACAGTTTATTTCACAGTTCCGTCATTTTCTTTAAAGTACTGGTCTACAAGACCTCCAGGTTGAATGCCACTTCATACAGTTTTTTGTGGATGGAGTGGACTTTTGCTATTTATATTTTTGGACATTAGTCACAAACAGACGCGGCTGTTTATTTCTTGATATATTCACAAGCGAACATCGTTTTTGCAGAAGGTTTTAAAGCACTGTTATAAATTCTGGGGTACGTTCAATTATTATCGGCTTTAGAAACATCGACTTTCTGCAGATATAGCAAACTTTTCCAGGTATTGAGGTTTAAATTTGTAAACTTTTAACACTGAATACATTATCAAGAATGATAAATAGTGCTAACTAGTGTACTTATATGTATAAGATTTATATAATATAAATATTAATAATACTTAAACGCAATCCTGCCAGTTTCCACAAATTTATTCATTAAATGGCTGTTGAGTGATTATACGAAACTTTGGATGACAGTTCTGATGGCACTGAAACAATATTGACAAAGCGGGACCATGATATTAATAACTTTTCATATTTATTGATACACACTGATTTGATTTGTCAATATTGTGCATTAAACTTATATAGTTTAATGTATTTAATGTATATATTAAACTTATATAATAATAAACTTACTATATTTTCGAAATTTCAGTATCTTGGTAATATACTATGGATTAATATACCTAGACACATTTTCAATTATGAGGTTGGTAACAGCAGATTTTCTAATTCAGTAACGCATATCTTCATTTTCTGAGGTTATGCTATTCTGCTATCCTGCTACATCTGCCAGAACCTCGACACGCCATGTCGCTCAGAACTTTCATCGAAAGTATTGTTAAGTAAGTAATATATTATATATATATTATAAATAATAATATATTAAATAATTAAGTTATTAATATAAATCACATATATATATATATATATATATATATATATATAGGTATAATAATTGGTTCTTATATAAAACCAATTTGCTTTGGTTGGTGACTCATATTACTTTCATCAGACTTATATTTGGGACGTCTGCTACGTAGTCTGTAATTTTTCTTCTTTTTCTTCTTAGTATCCGTTTCTCCTAGTGGCGAAACATGTGTAGTGCCCTTCTGTCATTTCACTGCAATTGTTCTTCTGCAAGTTAAAGCCGGTACATAAGGGCGCCTGCTGCCTTGTAGGTTTTACGTCAAAGCTTGTCGTGGAATATATTTATTTGGTCGTCGGATAGTATGCGCTATCCAACTCCATGTTCGCATTTTTATTTTGGTTACAGCAGCTTTCTGATTTGTTTGGAGTCATAGTTCTGCATTTGATATGTGGTTAGGCCACCATATTTCTAGGATTTTCTGCAGGCATTTATTTAAAAATGTTTGTATCTTCCTTTGTATCTGTTTTGAATTCTTCGCAGCCATACTAAAGAACTACTTTTATATTTGAATTGAGTCAGTATATAGTAGTCTATTACAAAATTATTACTAAATTATTTCAGTACATTAATTTGTGTACGACCCTGTGCTTCGTATCATTCGAAAAAAAAATTAATTTAATTAACTATAAAAAATAACTGTTATTTTAAAAATCACCAAAAGCAAAACGTTGATGACAATTGGTGTTACCGGCTGTGGTAATAAAATATGTTTTTTTTTGAATAAAAATTCTATAAATCCAGTTTCTTTTTAATTTTTGTCAAAATGCCTTATGAAGACTTTTTAAATGTATTTGCGCTAAGCACAATGTTTTATGATTTAAGTATGAGATAATGTACCTATTAGCAACCAGTTTTCGCTTTCATTTGTCATAAAAAAATGCTAAATAATAGATTTAATAAACAAAGGATTAAAGACATTAGAAAACATTTATGTAAAAAATGTTCTCGCATCGAAATCAAAAGTTAAAACTCGCTTTCTAGTCACTCATAAAAATAGATACAAAATGTCTGAGTTCAGTTAGGTACAAAGACCGCAGCCGATAATTTGTGCCTTTAAATTTTGTTAGGTATGCGACTAAACCTTTAATTGTTGGGTTTTTTAAAGTATCTTACAACAACACTTTTCAATGTATTTACGATTATAGTCGTTATGCTTTTTATTTTGGAATACCTAACTGACAAAATTTCAAAAGACAAGATTTAAGATACAGATATGACTTAAACATTTAGCTGAAACTAGTTTAGATGTTAGAATAAATATTTAAAAGTTTTTTTTATTTACTTTATTATTAGAATATTTTTCTTTAATGGTAATTAAATTAACATTTTGTTTCAAAAAAGGCTGGCATTAAAATAAGAATAAAAGTAACATTTAAGATTCAAGGTCGTCGCTATCAAGTTATGGTTGTACTTAAGCCAGTGCAAGCGCTAAAACAACTTAAGCGACGCTTAAGCCAAGCAGTCGAATTCAGTATCTAGAAGATAAAAAATCTCAAAGGTAAACTTCTAAGTAAAACTGAAAACAGTTCTGGTGTGACTTGATTTTTAGTTGACTTGGTAGTAACGTGTATTTAGTTTGCATACTCACAATGTTTGCATAATTTCGATTAATTTTAATATAAAATATTTTATTTGAACATAATATAAAAAAGAATGAAAGTATTAAAGAAAATAGTAATTATATTTATAACCATATTTTTTAAAAATGATTTTTTCTTTTTTTAAATTACGTGGTTTCAACATACCTTTGGACAAGTTACAATAGTTTCTTCAACATTCAAAATAGTATAAAAAAGATCTTCAAAATTAATTTAAAATTATAAGTAATTTCTTAAATTATACAATTTTGATCTCATAAATGACAACTTGGCAGCTTAATTGTCTATGATGAGCTGAAACGATATAAGGCAATAAACTCAGACAACTTACGATTTATTTAAACACAATTTTGAATCAATTAACTAATTATCTGTTAGATAATTTTCCATCAGAGATATAATTTTAATGTCTTTAATGATTGTCCATTGAACTTAGCCTGAACTTAGCTTTGAGCCCACTTATTTTTAGTGAATCTGAATCTCAAAATATAAAATCAAATTTCGTGTGTGCTGAATTACTTGAACTTATTTCGACGAAATTGATCACATTTCAATCAAAATTAATTTGACTTCATTTAGCTGTTATAATGACTACTAGAAAAATAGAAAAATAAGTGCGTTCCAATCACTTTAAAAGTATATACATTAAGACCGAAAAGTTTTCGGAAATTCTCATTTAAAATTCGCGCGCTGTATATTTTTCGATATTTTAAGTTTATGTAGTTTGGCAGCAATTAAGGAAAATTACTATGC
>NC_051847.1:58729339-58733697 GCF_002237135.1 Teleopsis dalmanni | reverse complement strand
AGTAAAAATATTTAGAAAATATTTAAAATATTTATTACTTATCATTTATTAATTTCTTTAATTTATTGAATTTAAATAAACATTATACTCACACCACATTTATTATTTCTACAATTTATTATAACATTTAATATTATATGGCGCCTTAATATATTTCATTAAATAACTTCTAACGGTCAAGCTTTACATTACATCAACAGTTGCAGTACTTCTAACAATATGTCTTCTATGTAAACGCAGATATTATGTTAATATGTCTTGCAACCATGTAATGTTACTGTAAACCTGAAGGGGAATAATGAATAAAATGAAAACTCATACAAATCAATGCCACACATGACAATTTTGAACTTAGTCAGACAAAAGTCTATTGCTTTGCATACTAAAATATATTTTTTTAAAGTTTTTTTTTTATAAAAACAAATTTGGGTTTTTATGTTTTAGTCAATATGTGAGCTACGTTCAAATATTGTTCAAATGTTTTGCTAAAATGCATTATTGATTAGGTACGTGATTCGAATTTGTCAAGAGAACAAATTCAAAAGATTTGCTTTATATTTTGTTAACCCAAAAAATTTGTGTCAAGACTGAAAAAATTCCCTCATAATACAAACAGTTGTTGCTTAACTATGGCAACTGCAATAACAGTGTAATACAGGGTGTTTATAAGTATATAAATGTACTTACACTCATGTAATTATGTATTCACTTAAATCTTAATTGTAGATGAAATTTTTTTGTTGATTATGACAATGATATGGACAAATAACTGCTTTGAGAATCTTAGATAAAGGTAATTTTTCGGACGGATCAATTACTTCGTTCTATTACTTTGTCTATAATAAAACAGACAATATGTTTACTTTCAATGCAGATATCTCACTGATTTTTAAGAAAGAGAGATCAAAACTTATATACGCCTTTTTGACTAGTGCCGACCAATGACTAAGTAGAAAAGTAACAATTTCAACTTATTTATTTGGTTTAATTTACAGCTATGAAAGTAGTTTAGAAGGTGTTTCTTCATCACACTGAATGTGCAGGTGTGCAGGAGCTGGACAAAGACAGAATAGCTGAGAGGCACTGCCATCTCCTGCTCCACAGTTGCGACAGGTGTGATTCAAAGGGTGGTTTGTTCTTCCTAGTTTGCAGTGACTTGTAAGTAAACTCACCATAAGACTGATATCTCCACGGGGCATCTCAATGAGAATATTGGATTTTCTTTTAGCGGAAAGTTGCCACATTATATACAGATGCTTGCATAACGTTGAGTCTTTCTATCTTTTATTAAAATATCAGTAGTTAACTTCTTCTCAGATCGTAGATGTGTCATGTTTACACGTAGTTTCATAAGTGTATTACTTGCACATTTTTGCTTAAATTATTTGATAAAATTAAAAATATCAGCTGTACGACAATAAACTATAATGTTTTTCATTATTATTTATATTGCATTATAGTTTACATTTATTTTTATATTAAATAAATTAAATATTTTCGTGCACTGTTAAAAATTTATTTTTAAAAAAAATTGTTCGAGTATAAGTTTGTTGCTTAAGTCTTTTGTATGCACTCAGTGCAATGTTACTCTCATATCAATATCGATCTATGTATGCATGTTTACTTTAAAGCTGTAAACTGTAAAACAAATAATTTTGATTTTATAATATCTTAAAAATTTTAAAATATTTTTATTTTATATTTTTTAAGTATAAATTAGATATAAATATGTGTTTTGAATATCAATAACACTGAATTGTATGTTCTTGATAGATGTTGAGATTTAAAATATTCTGCTTATTAACTTTATTATTAGCGGTAAGACTATTTAATGTCCAAAATATTGTTATAAGGAATATATATTAATTAACAAATATAAAATTCTTTCACAAACATATAGATTTTGAATTACATTATTTATTAATTTCAAGGGTTTTTATAATTTTATTTATTTTAACTAAAGAAAACAGTTTTTTACTACTCTAAGTTTAATATACAGATGGTCCAGAGAATGTAGAGAGAAGTGGATCCAAAAATGACGACAAGTTCTAAGGGTTTTTAAAAATATTTAATTTTGTAAGTACATTTGAGTCTGTTGATGTTCATATTCAAGCCAATGCTGTTAAAATAATTTTAATGTAGATATGCCTAATATATATATATGACGGTGATAACTGTAGGCATTATGTTCTGTGTTGATTTCGCTTAGAATTCATAGATCAGTCAATAATTTTTAAAAGACAAGCTCGTATATAAGCTTACTTAAGCACAAATAATGGGTTGTTGTAATATCACAGATGAGACACCAGAACTGAAGATCCACCATAAAAATAAAAATCCTACTTTTATGTAATTTGCATGTGACTTAATAAAGAAGTTACTAACTAACTAATGACACAATCTCACTAATAAGATTTATAATATATCCAAAAACTATATTTTTTTTTTAAATTATTGTTTAAAAAAATAAAATAAAAAATAATGGCGGTACTTTTAAACATCATTCAAATATTTTAATGAAGAAACTTCGAAGAGTGCACTCCGAAGGTGTCAAGTGCCATTTTAAAGTCAAGACTGCAACAACAATTTTAACATAGGTCAACATTCCGAATTTTTTGTTTGCATAAACGTGTTAATGTTAAAAAATATTAAATAATTGCTTTAGCCGTTTGTTTACTATGATTTTTTTTTAAATATTTTTTGTGTTTTTTTTATTAAGTACATAAGTTTAATGTGCTCATTAAACACGATATTTAAATATTTTTATTTGCTATTTGCTGTAGTTAAACAACGTAGGAGGTGGAGGAAAGTGTGTAATAACCTAAGCAAATAAAATATATTTAGTTATATTTTAACTATAAACACTATACTAAAAATTGTTAAAAAAATTAGTATTTGTTTCATAACTTTAAATGAGTAAATTATTGATCAAATAAAATATTAATAAATTTAATTATGTATTTAGTGCACAAATGGTATTATTTTTGGTGAAGTAAAGAATATGTACAATATAAATCACGTTTATCTATATAACATAATTACATATGTAACACTTCATTAAGATCATAAACATAGAAATATTATTATGTTTTGTGATTAAGACATATAAAAAAGCTTAATATTTGATATAATCAAATAATTCGATCGTCACTTCTATATGGATGTGTAGCGTTTAGCAAGGCCTCAGACACTACTATTCACCAGCTAGAAATTCACCACCACAAAGCCAAGCTCTGAGAAGACTTTTCAAGGTACCATGGTACATTAGGACGAATAACATCCTCAACTTCAAGATTGATCCGAACAAAAAATACATGAAGGATAGAGCCCTGAAATTATTTACGAAAACTGACAGGCTTACCAACACCGCGTTATTGAATCTCAGAATGGTTACAGGCTCTTCAGGGAGGTATGCAGATCCGCGGTCAATTATTGCTTAGTCTGACGTAGAGAGGAGTTATAAAGAAATCTCGCCGTTAATAAAGAGTAAAAGTGGTCAAGTGCTCTGGTTCAACTACCCTCAACTTAATAATAATTTGATATGAATTAATAAAACGATGATTCGAAATGATTTAATACATTGAAAAAGATAACTTTATTTATTTAAGTATCCAATAATTTTATTCTTATTTAATAGTAATTATTTATTTAAATGTACAAATTATTTAGTAAGATAATATTTGTACATATAATATGTATGTATTATTAATGATAATTTTTGAAATACATACTTATATTTTTTTAATTATTAAATTGTTTTTATTACAATTAAATATATTGTATTCTATGGTAATAAGAAATAATTAATTGCTCTATTATTATTACTATTTGCAGGTTGGTTTCCTTCACTTGAGAAGTATAACTTCAAGTATGAAAAAGCTTAAATACGCACAAGTACAAAAAGTTGCGGGGTGCCGGAGGAATAGATGAAAATACAAGCATTTAAGTGATTTCCTGAATTCCAAAGCAATGAAGCGTGACATTAATAACATAAAAACTATTGCAAATAAAATAAAATAATTAAAAAAATAAATAGAAATAAACATAAATAAAATATGAAAGGAAAAGCGAAACTGAATTTAGCACAAAAAAAAAAATTTTTTTTTCTTTAATTTAAATTTATTTAATGCAAAAAAATATGTTTTGTGTTTTTGTATTTCATATTAAATGCAATTAATTATGTAAGTTCTTTCAAGGTTATCAGACGCAAAGTCAGCGGAACAGGCAACAGTAACAGTTGTTTGTGTACGCCACATGATATCGCACTACTTACGCAGCGACGAGTTAACACTAAATTATGGTTATGGATAATATGGCTAAGTCGTAAAGCTTTTTTCTGTTTCTTTTTTTGTGCACTG
>NC_051847.1:58716718-58729239 GCF_002237135.1 Teleopsis dalmanni | reverse complement strand
ATTCAAAATTATTCACATGCATGGTGAATTAATATTTCAAACATGCATATTAAATGAAGTCATACTTATTCATATAAAAATAAATGTGTTTATATATATATATATTTAAATGCATTTTTTATAAACATACATTTAAATATTCCTTCCATATCTTCTTTTAATTTTTTTGTGTCATGAAAATAAGAAAAAAAGGAAATTTTGAGTATAATAATTGGACAAATCGTTTTCAAGGAACTTGCTCTTGTTGTTGTTTCAGCTTGTCAAATTATAACAGTTTTCCTTGAGTAAAGAGGACCTTTTGGATTCACATTATGATAACTGGGCTAGCCGTTAATTGAGGAATTTGTTTTTGTTGTTTCAGCTTGTCAAATTATAACACTTTTCCTTGAGTAAAGAGAAGCTTTTGGGTTCACATTATGACAACTGTGTTAGCCATTACTTAAGGAATTTGTTGTTGTTGTTACAGCTTGTAAAATTATAATAGTTTTCCTTGAGTAAAGAGGAATTTTTAGGTTCACATTATGACAACTGAGTAAGCTGTTAATTGAAGAATTTGTTGTTGTTGTTTCAGTCTGTTAAATTATAACATACATTTTTGTAGAGATTACGGCGGACTAAGATTGCTACTGTTATATTTTACATCGTTTTTGATTGGCAAATCTAGATTTGCTCTTGATCTGTCATTTTTTATTTGAATTTTGTGGTTCAATCGAATATGTTTAGCGTAATTCCAAAATACCAAATGTAATTCAAATATCTAATAATATAAACAACTGGTATTTTTAAGTTGATTTTAATAATCTGACAAAATATTTTAAGTTTAATAAATTAATTTCAAGTGTTACACAATCCGCACGAGATATACGAATTAAAAATGAAAATTGCACTAAAAATGTATCTCGATTGAAAAAGTTACCCCAGATTTATCAATCGAAAATGGCATTTAATTTTTCAATCGAAAACGACATTAATTGATCGTAAATGACTAATAGTTTTCTGAACTATAAGACTTTTTTAAATCAACTGTAAAATTTTTAATTGTTATAATTGTAATAATAATTTTCTCATTAAAAAGTTTATTCGCTTATTAAAAGAATTCTATTACTATAAAAAAGTTTTAAATAAACTTAAATAAATTAATTGGGTACTGTTAAATATTATATTTGAAAAATATTCAGTACTAAATTATCCCTATGTTTATATTAAACTTGTAGTGCAACTGTTCGAACCCCATCAATTCAAATCAATGGGTTAGATTAGATTATAATGACAATCCTCAGAAGTCAGATATTTTGATTTATTGTGTGACTATATAAAATTGAATAGTTTTAAATCAACTGGAACCTTTAATGAATTTTAAGAAACTTTTTAAATTTTTTTTATAGTTAGAAGATTTAAAGCTTTATGCATCGTTAAACACCCGACTCTCTAACATACCTCTGTAATTGCTTTCAACTTTGGAACTACGGGAAGCGTCTATTTTATGTTCACATTTTAAACTATGTGCTTTTGGTTTTCAATCTGCGCTCATACCTCTACTTATTTACCACATTTTCCGGTAGCTGCATGTTTTAGTAACTTAGTTTCTGTTTCTCCTTTCTAGGGGTAATTTTTTTGCTTTGATGACTTAAATCACGTATCAATTGCCAGTTCTATGGGTTCGCTCGCATCGTTTTTATTATATTTTCGGGATTTATTTATGCAATTCAGACTTGTATTTCTTCTAATAGTGTGAACTACCTATTACAGAAAAAAAGTGTGTTCTGCGTCATTACAGTCTCCGTCTTCACAAATACATTCGAGTAAATCTGCTCTTCCCATGCAGTGTAGGTATTTTTAATAGTATTCATATCCGATCAGTATCTAAGTGAGATAGTAATTTGTGTCTTTCGGTTTCCGTTTGAACCAGGTGATCATATAGGGTGTCAGACTCCGGTTCAATACTGCATGAAGCATTTCATGACTTAAATGACCTAAGTTAGCATGGGTTAAATATTTTTTGTGTTATCAAACACATTTCACTTGCTTATAGTTTATGTTAAGTGAAACATATCTTCTGTGAGATAGGCAATCAATGGGATATATCATCTATTATCTACTGTAAATAATTGTCGAACGGCTGTATAATGTTCTAATAGTATTATAGTAGTATAATAGTATTAGCATTACATGTTACTTCCAAGATAAAATTCTGTTTACTGTTATTTAACTACATTAAGTTATAGGAATGTTTTTAAATAATTTAATATATTATTTAATTGAAAACTATGACGACATGTAGTGTACAGTATATATATATTTTATATTATCACATATTTTCTGATTAATGGATTCTCTAATATTTCTTCTTAGAACATTACGTATGCTTCTAATTATAATTTATTGTGACGACTTTGGACTATTGAGCATTTAAACAGAATTTGTTGTCAATTTGTTGAATATTTGTTGTATTAAAATTAATTGTTTTTTATTTTTTTTTAATAAGAATGTACCTTTAACCTTTGCAAAACTTGATACAACAATTTTATGTATGGAGCTACACTTAATAATTACAAGCTTTACTTGTTGTTGGAAGTGGTGCAAATTAAGCTACTAATATACATTATTAAGCCTTGGTCATAGTGAAGGTTTCAAATTTTTAATGGTTAATTTTTTTAATGCTTTTTACATATAAAAAAAAAATTTTTTTTCAACAGTTTTTCACCAGTTATAGAACATTGTCTTGTCACCTATCCATTGATATTTAGTACAAAACTCTTTCTTTTCGTGAAAAATGGAATTTAATTATTTTAGTATATCATTTTAACTATAGAACTATGTTTTATAGACAGTTAGGTCTAGATTGATGTAAAATTAATAGATTGAGAGCAACAATCTATCGATTCAACTTCGATCACGGCAACGATTCTGTCTGTATTTAATCACGTTAGTTAGAACAAATTTGTGAGTAGTAGAGCAATGAATAAACTATTGAATCAGTCAGGTGCAGCTCGCAATAGATAGATTCCTTCTAATCGTACTAAACACTCAACATAACTTTTTTGCCATCAGTCCAGGCTTTAAAGTGGTTTGTGGAGGGTTGCCGGCTTTTAATAATGATTTTTTGTGGTGAATCTTTTTATATTTAATCAATTTTTCAACGCCTCTTATGATTCACTTTAAAAATGGTTTGATTTCTTTGCTTTTCAGCAGAATTTCACTGATGGCAATTCGATCAATCACATTTTTTTGTTTTAATGCATGTATCCCCAAACATCGAGGCGTCTTTGCGTAGCCTGCTTTTTATGATTCTGAATGATTCCAAACTTCCATGTGGTTGATGTTTTGGTGCCTTCTCTATCTCCTGACAGCTTACGTGTCGCTGTTGCTCCATTAGTTGTTAAATTTCATCAACTTTTTTAGTAACAAAATTCTGCGGATACTTTTAATATCACTTAATTGTTATGTATTTTTATATATTTGTAAACAATTTGTTATGATTATGCAAATACTTTTACTTTTAGCGCTCATCTAAGCCTTGAAAAACCGATTTACATATCTAAACACGAGTAGTAGAAATGAAAATTTTTGTTCTGGTTGTAAGTAATGCTTTTAAGTAACGCTTACAATTACCAACTTTAAGCAGAAGATATAAAAGTTTATTTATAAAATATTCAATTTAAGCTTTATTGTAGTCAAATGCAATAAATTGAATATATTTATTCAATTGATTTAAATCATTAACATATAAATACTTTCGTGAAGTGATATTTATTTCTGTACGTACGTATTTATAATTTATAGTGTATATATATACATATGTAGGTATAATATAACTAATATATGAAGAAATGTTTTATACATTTGCCCATTTCAGTTTTTTAATCTGAGGAAGTGACTTTAATAACTTTGTACCAAATCTCGTACACAAAAACCGAAAAATCTCATAGTCGCATTCAAGATTTTTAAATTTGCATATAATTTTTTTTCTTTATAATTGGTTTAACTTTAACTGTATCTACATTACACAATTAAACTTCACTATTGAATTCATAAGCTGACAAGCTAGTTTGGGCATGGGTTAAAAGATATAATAGCAGTAATTCATCTCGAAGACATATATTTTGTCATATTTCATTTATTATTCACATGCATACCCATTTATATACGAGTATATAAAATGCTGTACCGGCGTTATGTGAAACTATAAATTATGAAAAAAAAAAATAATTTTATTTAAAGTAAAAGTAAATTTAAAGCTTAAAAATATGAGATAAAATGAAATTGTAAACAGATAAGGTTAAGTTTACAGAGTGTAAGAAAACGAAATATATATTTAAAAAATGTATAAATTAAACTAAAATAATTATATATAGTTTTGTATAAGTACGATAGTGTGAAAAGTGAATAAACTTAATAACGAAAGTCTAAGGTAAATGATTAGCTGTTTTGAATAACTTATAAAATAACAATAAAAAATAAAACAGATTATGAAAACATAAAAAAATTCATAAAATTATTATTTATAAAGTCATTGCTTCTGTAACATTGAAAGAACTATAACACATCATAAAAAAAGAGTTTGACAATCTATATGTCCCAGGATGCTTTGACTTGAAAAGATCCTACGCCATCGCAAAGATCCATTAATCTTATTTCATTATATATTATTCTTGTTGTAACTAGTTTTTCTCTTATTATCTTTTACTTTTGTTACTACTACTTGTGAGAACATATATTGCCCAAACCACATATTCAAAGAACATGGAATATCTATCCATATCTTTCTAGCCAAATTATAAATAGGTTCAGGCCCCTTAAGTAAAAATTACTCGTTCTAGTTAAGTTGTAATTTTCTAAAAGAAATATACATTACTTATACATTATTATTGTTAAATAATAGGCTATGAATACACACCGACCTAAAAGAACTATTGCCCGTCTAACGGCTCAGCTAAAACAATTCTAGACTATTTATAAATCTCATAATTGCTGTGGGCTTAATTTTACCTATTTGATTTGGGACTTAGATCCTGCTTTCAAGCTAGTCAAGTCTACATCTTGCCGCAGCTGGGTAGTTGTATAGAATATCTTCTGATGTTTCCTTCTTCTCATGACAGAATGAACAGGAATCACTTTCTACCGCACCTATATTCTTTATGTGATAATTGAGTGTCCTGTAAGAAGTGTAGTGTAGAGTTTAATATGCATTCTGTTAAGGTCAAGGATAGCGTCAACTTTAATGTGTTCAAGAATCTTCTTGACTGCCGCATGCCTATTTGGGCTCGGCAGTGTTTAAATAAATTTTGTTTCTCCTGCTCACATAATAAATTATTTGTGAAGTAATTTGTTACCCCGCAGAAGGGCTCTGCAATGAAAATGAAATGAAAAGAGAATCTGCTATTTTATTGCCCTTCATGTCCCGGTTTCCACTTATACATTAGTAATTGCAAGATTTGAATACTCATACTCACTCATTGCCTAATTTCCAATTGACTTATTATATAGTCATTAAAACTTGTTTAGATTTTTATATTTTAAATACTTGAAAGCTTTTTGTATACTAAATACGAAAATAGTTCACAAAGCCACAAAAATAAGAGAAATCGGCATCTTCTAATACAATCATTACATAGGAAATATTCTGAGTACAGAATGGACTAAGTTATGATTATTTTTACTTTTCAACGAAATACAAATAAAAAAAATAAGCATACATATTTATATGCATTGACCTATTTTCATATCTGATACCTTTTAAGAATAAGTATTTGTAATGAATCAATGCATCAATATTAGAAATAATATACGTCAATAAGCAATTTCCTTCACTGGTGTCAAGATTTTACGAAATTTGGATGAATAACGTTTTTTAGTTTAGTTTCATTTTTATTCAATAGCGATTACTAGTGGCGTATCCAGTTATGCCAAAAAATAGACAATTAGGTTATTAATTATTTAGGTTAGATGATAAAAAATGTAAAATGCTGAAGGATAATTACAAATAATCATTTGATTAAGTATAAACGAAACTCAATCTAAGTAAATGTTTATTGGCCATTAAAAATTTTATATTGCAAATTTTATTTATGTAAACATTTTGCATTTTTATTTTGTAATTTGATTTATTTGTCAACCGAAGTGAAAATTGTTTGTCAATGAAATGCAAAGATAATAAATCATATAACCGTCCGATTTGATCGAAAGAGGCGACTTAATTGTTATGTGTTAACTAATATTACACAAAAAACTGTATATGATCTGTCATAATCACTTACAAATGTTGCTAACAACAATAATTTAAGCTATTAAGTATAAGTTTGTGATAAATGATATATAAATTCAACAACTGATAAGTGATATAAACTTTCGAGTTGCTTCTTCACTTAACCGCAAGTTTGTTGCTTAAGTCTTTTGTGCAAACTTTCATGTCAAATGGGCATTGCTTAAAACCAATTTTAATCGAAGGGAAATAATAACTCATATTATGTTAAAAATTTAAATAAATATTTTTTAACCATTTTTACACATTTATATCAAAATTATCTGCAAAACTTTTATTTCATATTTTGTATATTTTTTTTTTATTAAATTCTCTTTTTATATTCTGCCGGAGACTTTTAATATAAGTCAGCAGTTAATAGATTACCGTTACTATTAGTTTACAGTTCATTTTCTTTTTTTCATTTCATATCTAGAATAGAGTAACAGCATAACGTTACAACAATACATGAATATTCTTGTTCCGCATTGTTGTAGTTGGTGTTGTTGTTATATTTTTACGATTTACCAAACGAGAAGTAAGCATAAAATTATCGCTTCAGTAATGTGTTTAAATTTATTAATAATTTTTGATGAACAGCTTTGAAAAAAGACAAGAACAACAAAAACTTGATTGAATTTGCTAGCCTATACTGAATTGAATATCCCCTAAGCTATGCTTAAGTTATAATTGAATTAGTTAGTGAGTTATAAACATGTTATTTGCTATTCACAATCCATTTTGATAAACTAATTTATAAATAAGTAATTATAAATAAAATTTAAATATATAATTATTTTATATTAGGTTTAATTTATTACTGTATTAGTATATAAGGATGTAATCAGACAATTTTATGAACCGACTCTATGAATAATCTATTTTTGCACACATTAAAAAATAACAAAAGGTACATAATAATATTTACAGTTCCGCTATAGAAAAACTTCCTTGTAGGGAATATTTTCTGAAGTTGTTATTTTGGTATTTTACACCAGTAAAATTGCTGTTTTCTACTGATGATAGCTGTTTGGTAATATTCGAAACAGCTTTATGGTCATCCAAAAGCTCAATTAATTAAAATAATAAAAAAAATTTGTTGTTGTTATTAACTACTGTTCGAAACCTCTTTATAATTAATTTTTGAAATTTCTTAAATTTTGAAAATTACAAATTTTAATGTTTTCGATTAAATTTCGTAGTGTAGCTGTGATTTTTTATTTCTCTGATTTTCTATCAATTTCGAAAATCTTCTAAAGTCCGAGGTAAATAAATAATTTCTAGGTAAACTATGAACTCATGCTATAAATTAGATATAAAACATTTTGCAAAATATATCACAGATCAATTAATTAATAAAAAAAATAAAATTAATAATCGTACAAATAAATACTTTTTAGTATAAAAAGTCGTAAAATAAGTTAATTTTGGGGAAAACTACTAAGGCATTATTATTATATATTATTCTATGTTCAATAATAAAACTGTTCGACACTAAGTTCTCTTTTTTGATTGTTTAATTATGTTATGTTTATCTGGGGTTGCTGAATCCAAATCTACAAAATATTTTTTTAGACCTCTGGGTCTCCGGCAATAACCGGCGTAAGTTCGAGAATTAAGTTTTTAAGGGGTTAATAAAAAAATTTTATTTCAAGAGATATGAATTTCATGGCATTAGAAAACCCAAATTCCCTATGAATAAATAGAGAAACCAAAGTTTAAGTTTAAGAATAATAAGAATAATAGTTTAAGAATAATAAAACTGTATGAAGATTTTAATATGCTTTATGCATCTCTGACATAATGTATAATGAATTGTATAAGTGCATGTAGGCTATAAATATATATGTAAATACTTGTAAATTTTTGTGCCTATTTTCTAAGAACTGAGGTTTCAGTGGATAAACTACAAGCTTTGTATACATATCTGTTAAATTTGATTCATTAACTATTTTTAAACATTTCCCGTACCACCGGTTGTCACCACTGGCCATCCTTTTCCACATTCTTCTTCTTTGCTGTCAAAAAAAAGGATTTTTAAAATTTATCTGGTATAAGTTTTTATTAACCCAAATAAAATTTCCAAATAAAATTTAAAACCATCGAAAAATCAAAGAAGAGAAAAAATACTTAACTTTTATCGTATTGTTATTAATTACAGATTTATTAAGGAATACTAATAAAAGAAAGAGTGAGTTGAAGAGGGAACGGTTTTTTTGGGTTTGATCACCATTAAAATATTTCGGATTATTTTACATTAGATTTAATGAATTTTTTTAAAATAATAATAATAATATGTTTTTAATTAAACTTTGAACTTATTTAGGAGAGGTAATTCTACTCTGCTTAATTGAGTCTCTGTATATACCAATGATTCTCTCTAGTTTTAGCACTTTTAATTTAGTTATTTTTATTGTAGTCGTATAGGTGTAGTTATTGAAATAAATATTATTCATATAAGTTTTGGTTTAAAAGCCTTTATGCTTATTTATTCGTGTTTATAAATGGAAAATGAAATTTCCGGTGCATTTAATGTGTGTAACAATTTTTATAAGGAAACATAACTGCAAAATGGCATGGCAAATGGCTTGCAACTAAAATTAATTTTATAGTCAATCAACTGATGGGTACATAATATTGTACATGTTACAATGAACACAGCTATTTTATTAAGCACTTAAGAATATGACACGTCCTACATAGATACTATATGGTTAGTGTACCAAAAAATTTAATTATGAACACTTAATTCTGTAGATTGTTTTATGACAATAGCTAGTATTTTTATTTATTTATGTATAAAATATTTTTTTTTTCACATACAAATAATGTGTTATTCCAAAATATATCCCATTAAATAAACACACCTGCATTTGTTTGTAGCTCAACAAAGAGCAGAAGCACTTGCCAGTAATTGCTATTGTTTATGGGTAAGTTGGAGGCGATTGACTCATTGATGACAGCATTTGATAATGTTGTTAATACCAAAAGCCTCTTCATTTATAATCGCAAATTGTTTGTTTATAGATATGTGTGTTTAGACGTTCACTTGTAAGTTTTTGTAATATTTTTTATTTGTTTACCTAATTTACATGCGTTTATGTGATATATACATTTATGACATAATATTGATGTTGTTTGACGCGATATATTCGTATTAGGCGCATGCGCACCTTGATTCGAGCAGATATCTGTCGAGTTTCAACTTAAATCGCGATGAACTTTATATTCGGAATTTAACGAAATTTATGCAAATTGCTTAGTTTATTGTAGGCTGAATTATAAGGAGTGTGTCAAATATGCGTTGCAAGAACTACCTACGAAACCAGTATCAGGGTCAGATTTAGTTAATGTGAATTTAATTGCACCCAAACGCTTACTTAAGTGCACATCACATGCGCAATATTTGATGCACTAATCTTTAATTATAATAATTTAATTGCATGTAATTATGAAGGTGAAAATTTCCATTTTGTTTTCAGTTCTGCTAATATGGAAATTTACTCACCAAACCCAAATTCCCGTCATTTTAAATAATAATTAAAGTTAGTTGACGTTTAAAGATTATGTTTATATATTTATTTCTGTCACAATATTTATGTTCAATTAAGTTATTTATGGAGGCAGAAGTGGCACTTTTTGGATTTTAGATAACGCATTACTTATAATAATAATTAGCATAATTTAGTTATAAATATACTAAGATATTTTGTATATCAAAGTCACATTCCTTAAGCCTTTAGAAGTCTCAGGCATTCTCGAAGAGCTTATATTCTATGCTCTTAAGTATTGATTCAATCTGATAATATTTCGTAAAGGTTCTACTTAAAGTGCCTTCTAACTGCACAAAAATAACGGGAGAAGTGTTTTCAATGCTAAAAAGAAGAAAAAAGATATATAATAAAAATAAACATCAAAAACATGAAAAAACCAATTTTCTGCTAAAAGGAATAAAACAGGGAGAAGATTAAGAATTAATAATTAAATAATTCCCCAAAAATGTGGAAGAAAACAAATTTACTTTGAATATATGTAGAAAATCTTTGTACATATAAATATATATAGTATATTATTATCTAGTCCTTATCCATTTCTTAAATTGATGTACCTGAAATTATAAAAAATTTTATGCAATGTTATTTTATTAGTTCTAAACTAAAATAATTGTTTAACCTTTATGTAAATGGATTAAAACACATCGGTTGAATAAGTTATCACTTCGCGCTGATCAGGAGACGGCATGTCCTAGTCAGTTATTTATTATACTATTCGTAATGTTATGTATTATATTTGTCAAGATATTGTAATGTAGTACAATGTAGTATAGCAGAAGTCTGTTACTACATTACAATATTTTTGACAAATATAAAATACATCTTTTATTCATAAGAGTATGGATGGTAGTAAACGAACAACAAAAATAGAAGTTTCCAATATCAAAAAAAAGTATAAAAGTAGTAAGAATTCAGTACCTTGTTCAGGATTCATAGCAATCACATGTTAAGAAATTTTTTATAGACAGTGATGGTATTGTCTTAAGTCAAAAAGATATTTTTTGATAAGATGGTAGCATAGGTCGGAATGATTTATTAAGTAATTTTAAACAATTTTAGTTCATCTCTAAATAATATATTTTAAGTTTAAAAATATATAATATAAAATAATATAATAATAATAATATAATAATATAATATATAAAATTACTTACTTATTATTAAATAATCAATTATATGATCGAATCGTAGACCAATTGATTTAACAATGCTGTTGTAGTCCATAGACCAATGCATAGACGACCCGGCTGTTCAAGCTGTTCGGTAAATACATACATATGATATATATTTAAAATCACAGATTAATTATTTTCGGGTAATTTATTTTGTATGAAATGAAAACACATACATTAACTGTTATAGATTTAAATAATGGCATCGCCTATTGCCTGTTGCCATTTGACGGATTCTTGTACTCGCTTTCTACGCATTGTATAAAAACCGTTTTTAAAAAATAAAAAAAAGTATTTTAACATAAATTTGAAAAATGAAATAAATAGATGTAAAGGCCTAAATTTAACCCAATTTCTGGTTGCACTGTCAGTGAGCGTATCAATAACGGTTAATAAAACAACTTTAAATTTATTTAAATAATTTTGAAAGTAGCTATTCAAATTCTTCTTAAGATCTCGCTCGTTTCCGTAATAAATAAATGTTATTTTTTTACAAAATACAAAATAAACTTCTTTATTTAAACTGAAACAACCTAATTAAATTCTATTAATAAATTTATTTTCTAAAAAAAATCAATTCTAGATTTTAACAGACATACTAAGGCAGCGGGTAGCGGCTTCTCTTACATACGAACATACATCCACAAACTGACTTCATGCATACAAATAATGTATTTAATCAGCTTAACTACATCATAAACAAACATATTTTTTATTGGTTTTTAACAACAAAAGTAAAAAAATAATATAATAATAATAATAATAATAGAAATACGTTACGAAGAAACACCAAACATCAAACTAACCTGCTTTAATTGAATTGCGGCCGAAAAGAATTTGGTCAAATTTAACATAAGAATAAGGCGTCGAGACCATAAATAATACAGAACCTTAACACCTGTTCGCACAAAATTCTATACTCATCCACAATTAAAAGAAACGGTGCTTGGAAAAATAAAAAAAATCGTTTAGATTGAAGTTGATTTTAATTGGGTATAACTTTTCTCTCTTCTATTGAATTCGCGGACATTAAAATGAATTATGAAAAAGCCAGTGAAACGCAAAAAAATAGCGTGAAGAGTTTCTGGAATGACCGCATAATGGAGCGATTTATAAAAGCAAATTTATTTATTATCTGCTGTGTGGCTGCGGGTCTACTTTTGGTAAGTAATGTCTTATTTTATTAAAAAAAACAAACGAAAATGTTTTAAGAATTATACAATTTTTACCACATTTATATTGAATATATACTATATTATATTGTTACGAATTTCATCAGAGTAGCAATGAAATGTTTAAATATTATTTAAACATTATGTCAATGGATATTTTTTAGAAAGAAGTTAGTGTGTTGGAATTTGTTTTGGGAGTAAAGAAATTGGCTCCTAGGAAATCTAGTTCTTTTCAATACAATTAATAAAATTACTAAAGTTCTCCAATTTTTTTAAAGTTCGTTTTATTTTTATAAAATCCAGAGATACGAATAAACACGCAGGCGAAAACGTAACAATATTATATATACTATGCTATATATATTATATATATATTATATAT
>NC_051847.1:58705820-58716618 GCF_002237135.1 Teleopsis dalmanni | reverse complement strand
AACAACAATAATGCTTAAAGCAGTAACAAGGCATTGACAACATCAACATCTTGAATTCATACGCTATGTTTAGGGTTAATGGGGTGTATCATAACTTGTGGCAAATATGATAGCATCATTTACATCATCATCACCATCGTCAATACCCCCACTGTCGCCAACACTAACAATCTTAACCACCAACGACACGACTCGATTCGCAATCATTGTTGAACTGAGCTGATACTTAATATACTTTGTCGCAAGTTGAGCGTAAAAGTTAAACGGTTCGCTTGTCTGTCAAAAAAAAAAACTTTTATCAAAATTTGAATAAAATGATAAACTTGTATCTTTTACGAATTTTATACTTCACTTTCCTCCCCTACTCACTTATTCAATCATCACCAAATTAAGTAATTTTTGACTTAACGGCTTTGTTGTTGCTGCTTTTTTAACACTTACATGCTTAAGTTAAGCTTTCATTGATTTATATCGCATCGCCGAAATGTTTGTATGGAGCATTTAACTTAACCACATATTAGCCGTAAGAAGCGCAGAAAAGCAGTCGGTCACTGCAACTGTCATTAGTGCACTACTTTCATATAAAAACTAAACAGTAATGGTTTCGATAAAATGAATATTTATAATTAGAATTTATTAAACATTAGATTATGTTGTACTATACCGACGATTCTAAGAATTCATTCAGGCTTATTGGCCCATTGTGTAACCGTATAAGAAACTCAAAGGTTTAAAAACCACCTTGAACCTTGACAAAGCTTAACATGCTCTTTAGAGGGAGATTTTGGAGTTAGTCGAAATTCTTAAAAACGAAACACCTGAAATAGTAAATCGTCGAAACGAAACGTATACGCTAGGCAGTAACAAAGCAGATGTGCGGCACTTTCATTGACCTCTCCACAGTCACGACAGAAATGATTTAAGAACGAGATTCAATCTTCTAACATGGTTCGCTATATATTTATTTCTATATATATTTACGAAATATATAAATAGTAATTAATAATGTTCTTTGGGTAGGATAAATACTTATACATTAAAATTTGTACTTGAGAATGCTTATTACAGTTGGATGTTGCATTTGTTGATCTTGAACTAAAAACGGAATTACATATATAAAGTTCTGTAAAAACTATTTAAATGAAACTAAATAAACTGTTTATGTAAATCTATAACTATTGATGAAACATGATAAATATTAATGCTATCAGTTGAGAAAGGTATAACAGCAGTTGTTTATAATGGTTGCAAATGGATTACCTCAAAAGAAGTAGCATAATAACTGGAACAGATTATACAACATTATGCCACAAGTAGCATAATAACTGTAACAGATTATACCACATTACTGGATAAATAAAACGGCATATGTTACTAAAAAATGTTCTAAAGAAAATATTCGGTTCATTAAAGCAATTCATTAGCTTTGCTTTGTTAAACGTCAAAGGTAAAATTTCGCAATTTCGTTTTGAAACTCCTTATCCACCAAATCTCACCAGTAGCAAAAATTTTTCCTTCCCAAAATTGAAATTTAAGCTCATCGATCGAAAATTTTAGTTAAATGAAGAAATTATGTCAAAAACATAAGCAACAAAAAGAAATTGAAAAACTTTTTTTTTTATATTGGACACAAAACTTTTCGACAGTCAATTCTAATATATGGTATATCTTCACAAAACTCATCAGGAAACCATTACTAGGAAAAAAAATAGAGGTTTTCAGGTTTCTCTATTCTTCATATAATATTGCAAAACATATAAAACAGTATTGTGCAAAATACCATATATATAACAATAAGTAATCACTTTTGCATATTTAAGAAAAAACACTAAAATTAATAGAATTTTTAGAACATGTTTAAAGTATATATTAAATAAATAGAATATAAGGAAAGAAAACAAATAAGAAAATTCCTCAACACCATTTGTTAGTTATAATAAATGCAGGTACAAGACGTATATAGTATATTTTACTGCAACTATTCCAAATATTTAAAATATCTTCAACTTAAAATAGAAAAAGTCGTCAAATTTATTTTAAGTTTAGTTCTAAGTAATATTAATGCTACTTAATATGAGTTTTAAGTAGATCTGTATATAATATAAAAAACAGGCAAATCTTTAAAGAACGACATTTTTTGCTTGAGTTACTTATAACACGACCAACAGACTAAACAAAAATAATATTCCAATTCATGCGATAAGTTACGAGTATAAAAGTGGACCACTTTTGGTGTCCAACTAATTAAGTTCACTTGAAAAATGTAGCTCACTATAAATTTAGTAAACCAACAAGTAAATTGTTTTCATAAGTGTTAATGTTACCGTTGTGTCGCTATAATAATTCTATTACAATTTTTACCCCCATAAATAGCAGTCGAAACGACTCTCAGACACACACAACGAAATTTTTATTTATAAATATGCACACATATATATATAAAAAGTTATGAATACTCTTACCACAAAATTTCTATGAGGCAGCTCTGCTTGCCTTATGAATATTTAATTCAATTCGTTTCGTCTTTAACGAAACAACAATAATAACAACAACAATTGCTACTACTGCTATTGCTACTACTTTCGAATTAAGTTTGTGCTTTGATTTATTCAGTTCACATTAAAAAGTTGTTATTTTAATGCGTAAGCTGGGTGGCAGTATAGCATGGCAGTACTGCGTGGCAGTGCTGCGTGGTAAACAGTGTAAGTGGTAAGCGGCCATTTAAGTGTTGAATTTTACATGTAATAAAGAAAAATCCTGTTCGTCATAATTGTATTTCGCTTCATGGTTTAAATAGCCGTCAGTTAGTGTGAATGAAATCATTTGTTGAAATGAAAGTTTTCATCTCCTTCCACCATAAAAACTGAGCTGCAAGTGTCAACATGTCAGTTGAATATGAAGAGCAATGCAAGAGTTGAGATCTTATGATTGACACTCTACATGGGTCTTTTAATGCCTTTATGCTAATTTCAATTATTTAGCATAGTTAAAGAATAATAAACTTAATTAACCGCATCCTTTTTAATTTTGAAAGCAAAATGTTTTTATTGATAACAAAAAGTATGAAGCTGGATACGTTAAAAACGAATATTGGAAATAATATTAGTAAAGGTATTAAAATCTTTACTATTAATTTTTTTTTATCTTTTAAAATTTAAATTTATCTAGTATAAGATCTTTTGGGTAATTACCAGTATATAAAATTTATACAAAATATTCGTAATTTTTTTTGTGCGGGGAGGATTATAATGACTACGCACTGACCACATTTTGGCGCCCCGGAAAGTGAGAGCTCGAATATTCGTTATTAAAAATATATATGAATTTTATGTACATATATAATATACAGTATGTTAAACATTCAAAAGTACAACAATACAATATAATACAATAAAAACACAGTATTTTATTATATTAATACATCTTTTACATAAACTAAATTTTTTCCTGTTTCCCTAGTTCATCTCTCTAGATTATTATATTAACAGTATGCTCAAACTGAAATTTGTATCATAATAAAGGCCATTTATTACAATAAATGATAAATGTAATTCATTACACTAAATAACAATTATTATGACTTTAATTATTACCAATGCATTTATTATAATGAAAACACAGAGTTTTTGTACTAAACGGAGGCAATTAAACAATTTAGCAGGTTTTATGTCAGACCTAATTGATTAGCATTAGACCCGATTGATTTGTTTAAATGGTTTATGTATAGAATCAAGTTAAAACGAACAGGAAGAAAATTATAAGTTTCGGGTAATATAAAAAATTGAAATAAAGAATTAAATTATTATTGATATGATGTAGTTTATCGTCTGTTTAAATTTATTTTTGTTATTTATTTAAATGCGTTTCATTGTTCGGGTCTGGAAGCTGATAGGAATCTAAATACAAACAAAAATTAAGTTATTATCACTTAGAAAAAATAATACATTTTATTAGTGATACATTAGAAATAGTGAAATAGAATACATTTTCATGAAATAGTGATATAGTGAATAATTTTTAACCTTACTATAAATCTATAATTGAATTTTTATATTGAATTTTTTATTAAAAATCAGTTTTCGGCTTTTCTTATGTATGTATATATGATATGCGTAATTACAAAAAAAAAAAAGAAAATGAATATATATATATTATACAGAGATAAGTAGACATTGACGAAAGAAGCGAGAAAGACCAGAGCTCTCAATGTTTTTACATTACAATCCTCGATTAATCTTTAAAAAATATATTTACTTAAAAATAATCCACAGATATTTATCAAAGGATTTGCAGAAAAGAAATAAGTGATTTTTTTTAAAGCATTCAGCGGGCTTATAATTATACATATTATTTATTATTTAAATAATAGTCTATTAAAGCACCCCGACCTAAAAGATCTATTGTGCGCCTAAAGGCCCAACTAAGACAATTTTAGACTATTTATAAATCTTATAATTGCTGTGGGCTTAATTTTACCTATTTGACTTGGGACTAATATCCCGCTTCCAATGTAATCGAGTCTACGTCTTGCCACCGCTGGGCAATTGCATAGAACATGTTCTGATGTTTTATTCTCCTCGACAGGAGTCACTTTCTACCACACCTATAATCTTTATGTGGTAATTCAGTCTACAGTGTCCTGTAAGAAGTTCAATGTAGATTTTAATATCGTCTCTGCTAAGGCCAAGGATAGCATCAACTTTGATGTGATCAGGATCAATGAATCTTTTTAACTGTCACATGAATGAATAGAATAGTTTTATTAAGATGATAACATAAGTCGAAGTAGTCCGTTAGAAAATGCTTTCCAATCTTAAATTGGTTATATTAATAAAAAGTACTCTTCTATTCACGATAATTTTTAATGCTTTTCGGATACCACTAAATAGTGGTTTCCAGTCAGCAATAGTCTCTAAAAAGTTTCTATCAATTAATATTGAACGTGCATTGTGAGGATTATTTCATAGCATAATTTTATGACTTCAACTTTCTTTCATAGTTAAAAGAATATTCTTATCATTACATTTTACGCTTTACTTGTATTTCTATAATTGTTAATAAGTTAAGTAAGATGTATCTCAAAAACTTTAAGAAATATACAAAATACATATTGTGATATAAGTTTATGTATTGTACATTTCTCACTCTTTTTATATATAAGTCACTCGCAAGTAGCTTCATAGCCAGCATAGCAGTTCAAGTACCATAACTGAAACCAATCAGTCCTGTAACTGCTATGCTGGCTATGAAGCTACTTGCGAGTGACTTATATATAAAAAGAGTGAGAAATGTACAATACATAAACTTATATCACAATATGTATTTTGTATATTTCTTAAAGTTTTTGAGATACATCTTACTTAACTTATTAACAATTATAGAAATACAAGTAAAGCGTAAAATGTAATGATAAGAATATTCTTTTAACTATGAAAGAAAGTTGAAGTCATAAAATTATGCTATGAAATAATCCTCACAATGCACGTTCAATATTAATTGATAGAAACTTTTTAGAGACTATTGCTGACTGGAAACCACTATTTAGTGGTATCCGAAAAGCATTAAAAATTATCGTGAATAGAAGGGTACTTTTTATTAATATAACCAATTTAAGATTGGAAAGCATTTTCTAACGGACTACTTCGACTTATGTTATCATCTTAATAAAACTATTCTATTCATTAATAAAACTATTTTTCCTGGCAATCTTTCTTTATATGAACTTGAATCTTCATTTTACATTTTATATAGTTCAACTATTCTACGGAGGATACTTAGAAAAACTTTTTGGTCTTTAGTACCCGAACCAAGAATATCTATTGTGCAGTTGAAGGTATGATTTGTCATTCAAAAATTTTATTAAGTTTGCAGTGCATTTGCTTGTTTAGAAGATCAAAATGTAACAAAGTAACTCAAAGATTGGAAAGAGCTTGAACATATTTATTGACAGAAACTATATCACTTTAATTGAATAATAAATACAGTTCGTAAAACTGTTCATTGTAACAAGTTAAAATATATCTTTTACATTAGCAAGTACAATTCTTATAAATTAGGAAAAAACCAAATATTATCTGTGAACAAACAAATTTCTTGAGCGTCCTGCTACTCACAACTATAAATTTTAAATTATGAAAGACTTTGCATAATTAAGAACCAGCACAAAAATTACGTCAGTCTAGTGATTTAACGAAGAATCACTCTTGCCAACCGTTGTTACTACATGCTAAGAAGGCAATTCAAAGATAAAGCCCTCAGTCTACAATTCAAAATCATACTCTACAAGCGTCTTATCATGACTGTCCTGTTGTATGATGCAGACGCTTAGACTACAAACAACAGTGATGAGAAAACATTAGAAGCTCGCGATTAAACAATTTTTGGAACAATTTTTTGCATGCATTGGCAACAAGGTACGAATTAGATAAAGCAGTGACCTATATGAGGTATACCGCGACATTAACGTAGTTAAGCGTATTTCGGTTAGTAATATTTTTGATTCAGTATCCAGTGGTGGAAAACATGGCACAGTACGTCCATGTGGGCCTTCGATGCTATCAATTGGATAGAGTAAGTCACTAATCAGGTTGACTAGCAGAATTTACTAGACATGGTAAATATTATAATAAGTATTATAATATCGTACCTATAATTCTAATAGAAATAGATTTTAAATTAAAAAATATGGAAGTTTTAAAGAACTTCAAACCTCTTTCAATAAAAAAATAAAAATACTTCTGTCAATACAAGCATTTGAAATTACCTCTACTCTTATCCAAATCAGTGCTATAATTTTGCGGTGACATAGTTAGGCTAATATCACTGCAAGAGTCTCCACTGCAATCAAAATCCTCATCCATACCAACATCCAACGTAGGCTCAGAGCATTCACTTTGTTTTGAATTGGAGTCTGTTATTAGGTTACCGGAGCTAAAATTGCTACCATATTGCATACTGGTGGTTGTCATCAACTCGTTTCCAGGCATGTCACCCATAACTTTACCTATATTTTGTAGACGTGCATGCAAACTTAAATTGTGCACATAATCTCCATTCATTAGCTCAGTTGCCATTCTCTGTCTCGGGCTGTGAGCGCGGATAGAATTTGCATGTGAACTACCGACGCCAATATTTAGATTTTGTAATAATAATTTATCACGATAATTTGGATCACACGAAGACAGCTGCGCTGTTGTCGGTGTGCTAAGTAAAAAATGATTCTCCAACGCATTTACCGGTAACCTGGAAATATCATTCTCCGCAAGGTTTTGTTTTGTGGTTTGAATGTTGCTATCCGCAATTTGTTCTTTATTCATATTTGACAGGTAGCCACCGTTGGTGATAAGCTGTGATAACCGATCGTGATTTTGTACAAAATAACCATGTATCCAAGGATTGTACAATGGAAAATTTGTTAGACCTATGAAGCCACCATGGCGCGTGCATTTAACTCATCTTTTTCGCGATCGCGTTTATTGCTTTCAAGCGTTTTTGTTACATTTTGATTTGCTATTAAACTTTCAATAGAAAATGGCGTAGGAAATTTTGTTAACTTGCCAGTATCAGCGCCAACTTGATGTGCACTCTCCATGTTAACACGTTTATAAATTTTATTTATATTTTACTAAATTATATTTTTAAATATTATAAAACGTTAGTTACACTACACAATACATTAAAAAATTTTATTAAAATATTAAATTTTTAAATAAATTGTTTCTAAATTTCAAGAGCAACGCGTTTCGTTATTGTTTGAGCGACGAGCTGCAACACTGAACTGAATTAACTACGAACACAAACAATCCCTATGCCCAGCAAGCAATCGCACATTTCCAACACACAAAAAGCACCACCAAAACTTGTATTACTTGTATGCACTGTTCCGCCCATCACACAAAAATCCAATATGGCGCATGCCAATGCCATGCACAACGCTTACAATTGGCTGTAACTATATAAATATGTATGTGCTTAAACGGCTAAATGATGAACATTTAACGTTATTTATTGTTGGAAGCCTAATTGAGTTCGTTCGTTCGTTTGTATGCGTATGATTTGTTTATTTATTTTTGTGGCCTGTTAATTGCGTTCTGCTTGAATCGTGTTATAATCAAACTGTCCGATATATTGCACAGAACACGCCCCCGCATTAATGACAAAGATTAGCGTTGACCAATTTGTAGACACTTTAAATTCAAACATTAAGGAAACTGAGTGTAACGAAAACATTAGTTATGCTTCATTAGCAACAATTTACGTTTGTCTTCTAAGAGCAACAACAAATACTTGCTTGCATATACTTACACTTGAACAATCACAAACATATACAAATAAACAATAATTTCTTTATATAAAAAAAAAATATTTGAAGAAATAATTTACATTCTACATAAATTTTATTTGCTTTACATAAAATTGTATTAAATAAAATATAACGAAATGATTCATGTCGTCGACATAATTGCAAAGTGATTTTTGATTTAATTTTAATTTTGTGGGTATTTTGTGATTTGCATGGCGTTGCAAATTAATTAAAATTATATTAAGGCGAGTCGTTCTCTTTTAACTGAAACAATCCATACATTTGTGTGTATGTATTTTAAAATGAAATGAATATATCATAAATTGATATATTTAGGACACAATTTGTTAGATTGGTATTATATAAATAATTTAATTTTAATTTTAATTTTAAAATAATTATTATATTAAAATATATACTAAAAGTTTGTTAATAATTGCATTCTAAATAATATATACGTTCAATATAAAAAAATAAAAAAAAAATATAAAAAAATAAATGAATAAATTAAAATAATAATACTTTTAAAATTTTAAATATATTTTATTTATGTACTTTTTGTATTCTTCAGAAAGGCTCAAAAAGAAAGGTTTTCACCAATATTTCAAATATACTCCATAGTCATCTAAATGTTAAATGTGAAACTTTTCAAATAATACACAAAGTTTTTAAATTATTTTTAAAAATTATATATTATTTTCACCAACATTTCAACTATAGTCTATAGTCATCTTCAGGGTACTGACATTATAATAAATTATAAATATATTTATTTTATCCAAAAATATTATATATGTTAATATAAAATATATATATATAAAAAAAAAAATTAATAAATTAAAATAATAATATACCTAATAATTACATTAAATAATTATTAAATAAATAATACTTAAAATTTTTGAAACATATAAGTATTTAAAAAAAAACATATAGGTATATAACATATTTAACAAAACGGTATTTAATTTCTTATTTAAATTTATAATATAATTATCACTTAAACCAATTACATTTATTGAACTGTAGAACATAGATAGGTAGGTTGGAATGGCGGCCTTGTATCCCAAAAAGCCCACTTGAGCTCAAATGATGGCCCATTGTGATACCACAGTAGTGACGTTGGTATGTACATAGATTTAGATCAGTATACATTCAACGCCGAACAAAGGTAACGACTCCCCCATTAGGTAAAACTGTAGAACATAACATAAACAAATCTTGGTACTATATACAGCGTCTCATTTAAGGGTAATTTAAATAAATTTAAAGTTCATATGTAAACAATTAATTTATAAAACTTCATTATATTTAGTGTTCCGAAACACTAAATAGTGGAAATAGTGGTCCAAAATATTTTAGAGAAGGTGTAAATGAAACACCACACCCTACATACACCATAGATCCTAACACTGATATTATATTCCTAATCAGTGTAATTTAATTTCCTAATCAGGTGCGTATGGATTATGCCCAGTGATATATCCATATATATTTAAAATAGGAGTGTGTGACCTACATATACATATCTAAATGGTGAAATGAGATTAAATAATATATACAATGTTCCAATGGACCTTAGTGGACCTTATAGGCAACAGATTCTTTAGTTAGAATCCATTTGCAGTCATTGAAAATATCCTTTTAAAGATTTTTTCAAATTATTCAGAGTAATATTTAGTCTAACTTGGATGAGTGGCGCCTTCAGCCTTATTGGTGCATAAAAATAGGAAGTATTTTTCCGATTTACTATATTTATATTATAAATAAATTGTACATATATATCATATATATATTCTTAAGGATTATTAAAGCATACTGACTTATCAAATCAAATAATATTGTTCCATTTTCGTCTATCTTCATGCTTTGCCATCTCTTAGTAAACGATGACTACACCTGTGTGATATTTCAAATATAATTTTATTTAAAAAATAAAACTGAATGGCATGGCATTAAAAATTCAGAATAAATTTATTCATATTTGGTCTATTAAAATAGTTGCTTGACTATTAACCAAATTTGCACACAAAATAAAACTCTTAGTTATGGCAATTTACGGCGTGAAACTGTCACTTAAAATTTAATCGATGTTAATTGCTTAAAATTCACAAGCCATCGTCTGTTATTAATAAAAAAATTTTATTATTTTTTTTTTCAATATAATTATTAGCACAAATTGTTAACATTTTTACTTTTATGCATAATTACGAACAAATTAGAGAAAATAGTGTTGTGACTTCCATCGTTGAATATCGACTTTGTAGTTTTAGTATCAGATAATGATAATAGTACTCAAATATTTATATATAGTATATACCTATAGTTTTCATATATATTATAATGAAGTTATTCAGTACGATAAACACTAACGTTTAAAAGTAATTATAATAAAATACGATATTAATAAATTATTTATTAAGCTATAATATAGTATATATTTGATTATTTGGATAGTCCAAGTTTAGAATCTTAAATAATGCTTACAGAATAAAA
>NC_051847.1:58641193-58705800 GCF_002237135.1 Teleopsis dalmanni | reverse complement strand
TTTATATATATACTAGTAGATGACCCGGCGAACTCTGTTCCGCCTTAAAGGCAATAAATAAGCAGTTTTTTTTTAATTGGAAAAAATACCTACATTAATCATTCATAATTTATTTGTGTATTTTAGTACACATCGCAAATTATCTATTTGTTGACCTCTGTTGTTCGCTCGACCTTCAGTCCTTAAATTTGCAGTATTTCGTATTCTTCTTGCATTACGGCTTTGTCGGGAAAGATTCGATCGTCTTGGTCGCGGCATTATTAAAAAACTAAAAACTCAAATTTTCAACCATACCATACATTATAATTGTTAATTATTTATTTTGTTGAGTTTGCAACAACCAGGTAGTTTTATTGATTAAAAACGATATTTATTGCAACACAAACTTATATTGATCTAATACAACTTTTAAAAACACATTAACTAAGTTATATTTCTATCTGTTAAATTTTAATAAAATATTTTCTTATATCAAAAATTTGATAATTTCAAAACCTACTTTGTCGTGAACGGGATAAACAGGTATCCTATGTCCTTCTCCTGGCCTTAAACTACCTCCCTGCCAATTTTCAGCTAAATCGGTTCAGCCTATGTCCTTCTCCTGGCCTTAAACTACCTCCCTGCCAATTTTCAGCTAAATCGGTTCAGCCGTTCTTGAGTTATAAGTGGTGTAACAATAACACATCTTTCTTTTATATATATAAGATTTAACCAAACGGTATTTAATTTCTCATTCAAATTTATAATATAATCATCACTTAAACCAATTACATTTATTGAACTGTAGAACATAGGTAGGTAGGTTGGAATGGCGACCTTGTATCCCAAAAAGCCCACTTGAGCTCAACTGATGGCCCATTGTGATACCACAGGAGTGACGTTGGTATGTACATAGATTTAGATCAGTATACATTCAACGCCAAACGAAGGTAACGACTCCCCCATTAGGTAAAACTGTAGAACATAACATAAACAAATCTTAGTACTATATACAGCGTCTCATTTAAGTGTAATTTAAATAAATTTAAAGTTCATATGTAAACAATTAATTTATAAAACTTCATTATATTTAGTGTTCCGAAACACTAAATAGTGGAAATAGTGGTCCAAAATATTTTAGAGAAGGTGTAAATTAAACACCACACCCTACATACACCACTGTTGATATTGCACTGAACTAAACAGTATTTTATTTATTTAAATATTGTTATGGTTTATACTGTTATATTTATTTATGGTCAATTTTAAAATACCATCTTATTTTAAATAACAAATGACAACATCTGCTCTTAAACTTAAAGCTATTGAAAAATGAAAAGCAATAAAAAGCTGATAACTGCGGCCATAATTCTATCCTAAACCTTTTCAGAACATCTTCAGAAATTAACTTCACCATTAAAGGTTAATGACTACGGGCTTTAATTCCATCTTTAATTTCATCAGTTCTTCTATAGGAATTAATCAGGTTTAAAGCTACTTTACAATGAAAAACTAATGACTAAGACCACAAACCCGTCCTGTCTTTTCAGTTCCTCAGTATTAATTATATCTTCCAATTCTTAATTTCAACAGCTAAATTCAAACGTAAATAGTTGTCAAGTAGTACGTGGTTTTTAAGTAGTCCCTCAGTAGAAGCGAGCCTAATCATTTAAACTTATGGCTTTGAGGTGAGTAACAGGATAAATAGTGATTTCTAAGAAATATGTATATTTATATACATATATTATAGAATATTATAGAACCTAACACTGATATTATATTCCTAATCAATATAATATATCCATATATATATAAATATTTATATAAGTATTTATATTGTTATGAAGTGAAACTCTTTTAATGTTTTTCAATTCACTTTTTGGACGGTTGTGAATTTGAATGAATAACTTTGAACATGATGCCGGAGATATCACAGGCAGTTACTAGAAGAGTTAGCCATTCAGACAAAATGCATCACTGTTATAACCTAGCCTGGAGAATAGTGTTCATAAATTACAAAAATTTGAAATCAGGTGTCTTATAGAACACAAAATCCTCTTACAAAGTACATAGGTACAATGTATTCCACTATGATATATACAAATAATAAAAATATGGAAAAAATAATGTGTAGTAGTTGTTACATCTGCTACATGTAGGATGTATTAATAAAGTGCAGTGTTTGTATATGGCAATGGTCAGATGGTCTGCATTTCAATTAATAAGGTATTCTTTATATTATTTGAGTCTTATATACACTGCATAATCTTTGCAATATGTTATGTAATAAATATCTTGTAATACATATTCCAAATATAAAAGATGTAACCTATCAAATTAACTATTAGATCCAATCACATTGGCACGTCAATCTTGGTTACTGTCAACTCTGTGGTTTGTGTACGTACTGTAGAGATGGAGCTATATATTATATTACACATAGCATAAAGATATACCACTTATATATGACTTAAATATGTCTTAAGAATTTACAAAATCACTTTACTAACAACTTTCTAATGGTGAAATAAGATTAAATAATGCAAACATTGATTCAATGGACCTTAGTAGACCTTATAGGCAACATATTCTTTAGTTAAAATCCATTTGCAGTCATTGAAAATATCCTTTTAAAGATTTTTTCAAATTATTCAGAGTAATATTTAGTCTAACTTGGATGAATGGCACCTTCAGCCTTATTGGTGCATAAAAATAGGGAGTATTTTTCCGATTTACTATATTTATATTATAAATAAATTGTACATATATATCATATATATATTCTTAAGGATTATTAAAACATACTGACTTATGAAATCAAATAATATTGTTCCATTTCCGTCTATCTTCGTGCTTTGCCATCTCTTAGTAAACGATGACTACACCTGTGTGATATTTCAAATATAATTTTATTTAAAAAGTAAAACTGAATGGCATGGCATTAAAAATTCAGAATAAATTTATTCATATTTGGTCTATTAAAATAGCTGCTTGACTATTAACCAAATTTGCACACAAAATAAAACTCTTAGTTATGGCAATTTACGGCGTGAAATGTCACTTAAAATTTAATCGATTTTAATTGCTTAAAATTCACAAGCCATCGTCTGTTATTAATAAAAAAATTTTATTATTTTTTTTTCAATTTAATTATTAGCACAAATTGTTAACATTTTTTACTTTTATGCATAATTACGAACAAATTAGAGAAAATAGTGTTGTGACTTCCATAGTTGAATATCAACTTTGTAGTTTTAGTATCAGATAATGATAATAGTACTCAAATATTTATATATAGTACATACCCATAGTTTTCATATATATTATAATGAAGTTATTCATTATGATTAACACTAACGTTTAAAAGTAATAATAATAAAATACGATATTAATAAATTATTTATTAAGCTATAATTTAGTACATATTTGATTATTTGGATAGTCCAAGTTTGGGATCTTAAATTATGCTTACAGAATAAAAGGAATGCATTCAAATGTAATATAATATAAGCCTCCATACCTGGATCAGTATCTAATTGAACAGACAGTTGTGTACCAGTTTGTAGCACGTATTGTAACATTAAATATAGGTATAAAAATATAGGTTTTATATCAACTTAATCCCGACCTATCAAGGTAATGTGTATGAATTGAACCACCTCCAAGAGCTAAGAACTCAAAAGTATACTAGAACTGTATATTAAGTAAGATTAAAAACAAAAAAAAATGTAATTCTAAAAAAAAATGTTATTCTAAAGAAATAATTTATAAAATTCGGCTCAATATTTATTATACAATCAAATACAAATTTAATTTTATTAAAAAATGAGTCCTACATTTTTAACAGAAATCAATTATATATTACTGGGTATCAAAACTGTGGACTTACACGAACCTAAATATTCATCTTCGATCCATCGCTTTTAAAGATGGCGGATCCATTTATAAAATGTTATTATTGTAGACACAATTTTTGAAGATGACGTGATTATAAAGCCACCTCGTTACCACTCTCCCAACAAATTTCCGTCGTTACCACTCTTCCAATATGGTTACCTGTATGTGTATTTCAAACAGCATTGGTAGTCAATTTAACATACAAAATATACTTATAAAAGTTAAATAAGTTTTAAAAATCCATAACAAAATATATTTATGTTAGTATGTTTTAATCTACACGAAAATAAGACCATTCGGGCGCCAAATAAAACTCGCGCACCACAATTTAGACCCCAAATGATATTATGTTACGTCTAATGTATTCTAGTCGCCTTTTACAGCAAGCGTGTCTTACCTTGGGAATATTCTTATTCCCACCAAGTACTAAAAACTTATTGACTCGGATATACAAGTAACATTTTCAAAATATACACAGAACTGTAAAAGACATCACTAAGAAAGTTAGAGATTATAATTCCAAAATAATAAAATAATCTGTCGCTTCTTATGTTCTACCCCCTGATATTGGAGTGTGATTGCAGTCAGAAGTCTTTCACACTCTGACAGCTGAGTTATTCTCAACACGTGGTTTTAGAGGGTTCAAATCTTAGAGTGTGGCTTTCGATGCTTTCCACACCTACCGCAAAAAATAAAATATATAAATAGTCGTTCACACAAGACATGAAATTTATCAAAGATGTTTTTACTTGACTTTGCATATTTGCGAATTTATAAGAAAAGTTGGATTAAAGTTAAAGCAGAGATGTTCTAAAAATTTAATGAGAAATATTTGTTATAATACTATTACATGTACCATTACTGGATTAAAAAATTAAATTGTACTAATCACAAAAAAATGTATGCGTTTAATAATATATATATATACATATATATATATTGTAATATAAAAAGTGTCCACATAATATTATTGAATTTGATGTTTTTTTTTCTTCTTAAATTATTTACTTTGATTTATTTTCTGTTGCAAATTGCCTAGAATATTTCTGAATAGTCAACAAGACAGGAAATCTGTGCACATGATGGAGATCATCCAAATTAAAAGGGAAAAAAATTAAAATCTTCGAAAAAAAACTAAAAACTCAAATTAACGAGTAGCAACGAAGCGTTTCAATGCTGAAATAAATCAGAATGTTGCTGACATTCGGGTGTCGCCCGTACCCATAGATCTCTCATGCCTTCCCGGTCTGTTATTTAATTTAACTTTCAATTTCTGCGGCATTTAGCATTTTATAGTCTGCCTTCAGCGAATTTCTATATATGTGAGTGCTGTGTACAACGAAAATATTTAATACCAATGACGAAATAAAAAAAAAAGAAACAGCGTTATTTACTGACAAATTGTTTCGAATAATTGAAATATTTTGGCGGCTACAAAGAACATAAAATATAAAATAAATAAATTCTCAAACAACGCGTACAAATGAAAGACGATTGAATTAAAATTCCTTCCAAATAATTAAAATTTAATTTAGGGAACAGAATGTTTAAATATTACAATTTTTAGTTTTGCATAAAAGAAGATGAAATTATCTCTAAACTTGTCATACTTTGAAAGCAGAAGTTTGTAGTATTTTACCAAAGCAAAGAATATCATATGATATTACAATGACCTCTAAAGAAATCGTTCATGTCTTACCATTTTTTTTTTAAATTTATATTCATTACTTTTATTTATTTATCAAATTACCTATAAAAAATTGGAAGAGAATTTTATAACTATTAATTGGTTGTTACGGATATTAATAAATTATATTGTGAATTTAACCATATGACCTCAAACCACAAAGGAGCTCCCAATACATAATAGGCAGTATCAATAAAAAATAGAAACAAAAAAACTGTAGCTGTGTTCATTGTTTAACCAACAATCAACACGCCCACTTACGAAATTCATACAAAACAGACCAAGTAACGAACTTTTCAAGGCAGTGCAGCGTAATTGTGTCATTACCTATACAACGTTATGCTGGCAAGGCACTGTACTTCCTTTCCGCCGTTGCCGGTGGGTAATGCTCATGAAAGGCTTACCCATGCTTACCATGCCAAATGAGCCCAATCGTTGTGGACGTGTAATTAATACGTAGAAAAGGCAATTGTTTACACAAATTAAATTACAAACTAATTACACACTTGTCAATTTATTATTGCTTCGAAATATGGTAATGAATACTTGCAGTTAAGGACATAAACATCATCAATACAATGGATAGGTTTCGATAGTGTCATGCGGTATATGAAATTATTCGATTTTCATATCATTTGAAAGTTTAAAAAAATAACAAAAACGTTATAAAAATTAAAACTGTAAAGACCGACTACTGATTATAAATATCCACTAAATGTATTATGTTAAAGCACACTCTTCGTATGTGGATATAACCTTTCAAAAATGTTAATGCTGCTTAAAAAATACTTAATATTTTTTTAGATAAATCAATACTATGGATTTAGAAATATTACATTGAACTAGCAGCCTTGTGCACCAAAGCTCACCAGGGCACAAATATTTATACTTTCTGATACCAGTGTTAGTAAGCAAGACCTAAAGAAATACCTTAGCGGTAGCAGTTCGAAACATCAACGCAAGTACAGCACCCTTTGAGAGGGATAAAAATAGAAGATAGAATTATAGACAAGCATAAATGTACATAAATTAGAAATCGAAGTCTAGAATCACAAATAAAAATGGATTGTGTATGCACAACGAAAATTATCTCATATATCTCATAGTTGTCTGTTGTGATACTCCTGTTCGTACTAGCTTTAAAGATAGAACTTCTAAACTCCAAACGTACGAACAGCGTCCTTTAAGAAGACGACGAGCTTTAGAGAGTTATATATGATTATGAAGAATGTAACCTCGAGTATAAGAATTAGAAAGTGAAGTCGATAAGAGCAAATGAAAATGAATTGGGTATGCACAGTGGAAACCATCTCATATACCATTGTAATGTAACTGTTCTTATCATATTTGAGGGCAAAAGTTCTAAGAACCCTCCCTCCAAGCCCTCCAAGTGTTTACTACGATATCTACTTTTTCCTAAATACATGTATTCATATCTACCTCCAAGAATACAAAATATCCTGACAAAAATTACGTAAATGCAATACTGTTGTGATATCTCATTGAGGCATTGATACCTAATTGTAAGAATTTTAATATTATCTGGCCATCTGTAATACGATTATACCATTTTAAATGGCTTATGAAATTAAAGCTCGAGTTTGAAAATGAAGGTGAGTATATACATACATGTTAATCGCCAGGTTTTTAAAAAAAGTCACTCTCTCCATCTTGCAATTCAGACTGATATTTGAATTAAACTGTAAAGTGACAGTTCCCCAGTCATTTTATAAAAACATTTACATAATTTTTTTAAGATATGCAAGTAACTTAACAATAGTTCAACTAATCAGAAACACATTAATATTAATTTATATTTGATTTCTATTGCTTATAATATTTATTAATCTAATATTTTATTTAAAAAATCTATTTACAGCATTTTTATACAAAAATCACATATAATAATCAGGTGGTGGAAAATTATCTGGACGTCTATTGTTATTCGAACCAGGAGGTGGAAATAAGTCGGGATTTGGATTGTTATTCGAACCAGGCGGTACAAATAAGTCAGGATTTGGATTTTGGTTAGGATTTGTGTTGGGATTAGGAGGAAATGGCCTTACATCTGGAACAACAGGGTTAACTGGATCGAAACGTGGACCTTGTACTGGACGGAAAGGCAATGGCATAATACTACCAGGACCCCCACGTGCAAGCGGATCCAAATCTCCCCGTCCAACCCCTAGCGGATTAAATGGGTAACGCGAACCGACATTTCTTTTAAATAAAAAATTATTAATTAATTAAACAGTTAAATACTTAATCAAAATCAAAAAATATATTATAGTTAATAATTTTTTTTTGCAAACACAGTAACAGAGCACTGTTACTAACATACTAACAGTACAAACCGGCAATAACAAAATACATTTACCCGAGATCATGAATACCTCTATCTTTTTTAAAAAGCATTACCTCAAAATTGGGGGATTATGAACTGGTTGAATACTTCTTCTATCAGTAGTATTGATTTGAGAATTGTTAGGTTGACTATTATTTGTACTAGTTGGTGTTTCATTTGTTTGTTGAGATGTAGTATTCTTATTAGGAGGTTTGAATACCTTGAAATTAAAATAATGAACATGCAACAAATTACTTTTGTAACTATTTTTAAACTTACTGGATCAATTAATTCCTTCTCATAGCGATTGCATATAAAAGTTGCCGTTGGAATTAATTCATTTATATTGATTAATTTAATATCATTTACTACTGTGTTTGGTTCTAACATTATATTAGAAACCACTTTCGACTGAGCAACAACTAAATTTATTATTAGACTCTCCTCAGATATGACACCCAATAGTACATATAACTTATTATGTACTAAATATCTCAAAGCATATTTAGTCTCATCTTGATTCCAGTCATTCGGTAATGTTTCAGAACCAACTTCTTCATTAGAAAACGACATCTATTAAAATCAAAACTTTAACAATTATACATTATTTCTTATGAACTAAAATCAAAATTCCTTACTTTATCTCCATTGCCAAGACATCGGAAATCAAAGTTTTTTGTTAATACAAAATGAGCCTGAAATAAAAAAAATTTAATTTTTGCTAATTTTATATTCTAAAAAACCTGATTTAAAAATATCAACTATATTTTATAACTAATAATTATAATTAAATTTACAAAAACAAATATGTATAAATTTTACACAAAGATAGTTGTACTAAAAGAATTGTAACACCGCTCATGCTAATCAAAGAAGATAATCCTGATCTTGACCTCAAAAGCCTTAAAAAATTGGTGAGAAATGTTAAATAAAGGTTATTAAATTCATGATAATCTGAAACAATTTCACAATTTTAAATTCCAAATGCTTAGATATGAATATGGAGAAATTATTGAAATGACATCAAAAATATTTAAGTGCCTTTATGTCGCACACAACAAATGAACTCTGCAGGAATGGGCAAATATGTGTACTATTTCAGAGAATTCTAATCTGTTTCTGTAGATGAAATCGAAAATAAACGCTAGCTAGGAGTAGTTAAGATGATGTAGTTCTGTTACATATCAGGTTATTTTCTTATGCATGATCACATATATAGTACTTTTAATTGCTCTTTAAGTCCGGTTTAAACAAAAAGTGGTGCGCATTAATTTTTTTTTTTTATGTTGTAGTGTCTTTTCCTAACACCGAACTAAAAGGGCTCTGAAAAAGCGTTAGTTTTAACCAAAGTTAGTTTTAAGTAAAAACCTAAATAATTGATTATTGATTATAAATATGAAGAACGCATTTTCTAATTCGGCTACATTAATCCAAAAGTTTTGAACTAACTTGATTTATTAAAAAGTCAGGAGAATAGATTATAACTCCTGTGCCCTCATCTTTTTTTGATAGTACACGCGTATCGTATGTCGACTTCAATATTTTTTTTCTTTTACTTACCAGTGCTATAAGTACATCTCCTTTTTTGTTAACTTTACCGACTATGCTATTATAAAATAGATTCCAGCCATAAAAATAGCTGTCATTAGTTTGATTAGAGATTGATTCAGCCATTTCTTTCCCTTTTATATTTATTGGAATATTTCTTTTGATTTGATCCTGTATGAATATCTTGACAATATACTGGAAATATAATTCTAAACGGTCATTTTGAATTTTGTAATATGAAATTACAAAAAAAAAAATGTTGAACAGTTTAGTTTTAGTTTGACATATAACAATAATTGCCTTTATATATAAAAATTTAATTTGGAATTTCGGTATACAATAATATCAAAGAGAATTGATAAAGAACATAAAACTGGTCTTTCATATTTTTAAAAAGAATGATCTTAAAAATCAGTAACCAGTTTGAAGCTAAGTGCACTTTGTCTGTATCCTGCCTTATCGACTAGTGCAAGTGACCACTACTAATGGCAAAATAGTATATGTCAAAACACTTGTCATTCAAATATATTTGTTTATAATTGATGAAATTTCAAAATTTATATTAGCTTATTATATATAACACCCATTTCAGTATTTATATATATTTAAAATAGTTTTTTAAATTTTAACAGAAATTTATTTGATATAAATATGACAAGTTACTTTGTTAATTAAATAAAAATCACTTTCAACCACCGACACAAATTTATGAAAAACTGCTGTTCCTGTTTAAACAGAAATTTATTTAAACAAATAAAATTTTAAAATTCATATATTTATAATATATTTATTTATAAATTAAGTGTATACAAATTAATAATTTTAGTTACACATATATATACATTTAATATAATTTATATAATTAAATTAATTTAATTAAAGATTGAATTAATGATTGAAACTAAATGCCTTGGAAAATATTTCTTTTTTTAAATCGAGCCACATTAAGACGTGGTTTCTGTTTGTTTTTTAAATTTTTTGTTTTATATATTTTTCTTACATATTGAAAATATAAAGCTTTTGAGTCGTTATACTTGGTTGAAAGGCAATTCCAAAGACGCATTATACGTTCCTCATCTTTTGCTATATATTGAACATTGAGCTCCAAATCATCTCCGTGTGAGTAACCGCTTATGTTAGCCATATTCGAGCCGGGAAATTTTTCAAAGTTCACATTACGAAATTTCTCTGCACAAAATGTAGACAAGTTATATGTATTGTAAGATTTACATTTATCAGTCAGTTCTTCGAGTGATAAGGTTTCTGTTACACCATTATCCTCACACTCTTTATTATCATTACAACTTACATTATTCACACCTTCAGCACTATTTTCCGCCTCCATATCTGTATTTGGTAGCTTCTTTTTCTTTAATTTTTTAACTTTCTGCTCAGTAGCTAAGGTATTTACCTCAGTTTCAACAGTTGAAATTATATTATTAATACCATCATCATTCATATCTCCTTTTTTTGATTTTTGCTTCTTTTTCTTTTTAGTTTCTTCACTGTTATTTTTTAATTTTAATATATTACTTTCTTCATTTTCTAAAGAAACAATTTTATTTAGAATTATATCTTGTTTTATATCTACTTGGTTTGTTTCTTTTAAATCAGACAAGTTTTGATTTTTATCTTTTTTCGATTTCTTTTTCTTGCGTATTGTATTATCTTCTATTGATATTTCTTCACTTCTAAACTCTTCGTTTTCCAAATTCACTTCAGTGTCATCAACTTCTTGTTTTTTTGATTTTTTCTTCTTCTTACGTGCTTTTCCTTCTGTACTTTCTATTTCTTCATCAATTTGTTTTTCCTGTTCCGTTATTAAAGTTTTTTTCGTTTCATCCACATCACGTTCTGCAAGTAAACCATCTTCACTTTTCCTCTTTTTTTTCTTGAATACAACCTCATTTTCGTCCGATTCATCCTGTAGTTTCTTCTTCTTATTTTTTTTTTTACTGCTCGACACCTCCATATTTTCAATGGTTTCATTCGGTTCTATTGTTTCTGAGCGTTCCTTAGACTTCACTTTAATTTCCTCGCTTTCTTTATCAGTCGATGAACTGCCATCTTCATTGTTAATATTAACTTCAACTTGCCTTTTTCTAGCATCCATTTTCTGTTTAAAATAATCACTAACAGATAGTCCTGTAGATATAATCAATGGATTCTCAAAAACCTCTTGTTTTTCTTTTTTAAATTTATTTTCATTCGCACCAAGCTGTTCATTTATATCTGCCTTTGGTATTTCTTCAGTTTCGTTACCTTTCTTACCAAATATATTTGCCAAATCCTTTTCACTATACTGTGTTAAATCTTTGCCTCTCGTAAATTTTTTATAATGAACTCGTGCTCTACTTTTTTTGGAACGCTCCTCTAACGATTGACCGCTAAGTTTTTCTTTTAGTTTTTTCTTTTCTTTTTGTTTTTCAGTTGCTTCCGTTGAAAAACCAAATCCAACACACCGCTCTTCTTCGGATCCACTCTCATTTTGTTCATTATTATTCTCAACGTCATCAGTATTTAGTGATTTTAAAAAACCATTGAAGTCTTCCTCATGTTGTGTCCACTGATCGTCGCGATTTTCATAGCCTAAGCCTGAAGCATCATTTTTAAATTGAACACGTACAAAATCCTTTGAACCATCTTCTTGCGCGCCAAGGCCTTTCTCTTTTGACCAACCCATCTTTTTTAAAATTTTTGTACCAAAACGTGAGTCATCTAAATTAAAAGATATTAATACAATATATTAAAAATTTAGAACTGAATATAAATATGAACAAGTTACGAAAAACAACTTACCATCGTAAAGCGCTTTACCGCGCGGAGTTAATGTGTACTTCTTTCGAAAACGTCTATCCGCCAACATTGACATTTTGATTTATTTGTAAATATTAACTAAACTTATGTTTTTATAACTTCAAACAAAAAAAAATTAGATGGATTTATAAAAAATTAAACTTAAAATTAAATAAACTAAACAAATCCGCAATATCAATAGCACGTGCAGACACTCAGCAACAACAACAGGGTTGCACTGCTACATATTTTAATAGAGTTGCCATTTGTTATAAAAGTGAATTATGCACTACAAAGCAGAAGGTATTTTATGTGCCACAAAGTATATGCGGTAGATACGTGTAAAAATTATATTTTAAAATAAACAAAGTATCTATAAATATGAAAATTATTAAAAATGAGAAATTAATACGAATTTTTATTATTATTGGGCTTAGGTCGTTAATTTAACTGTACACTTTTACACTGAAGATGGTCCACGAAGTAGACCGAAATATCTACCATATAACAAGTAATTTCTTAAAAAAATTAATAACAATTAAATATATTAATTAATAAGCAATTTTTATTTAAAAATCATTTTTAATTTTTATATGTTAAATTAACGACAATTACAATTAAATATATTAATTAATAAACAATTTTTATTAAAAAATCATTTTTAATTTTTATGTGTTAAATTAACGACCTAAGCCCAGTAATAATAAAAAAACGTATTGAATATTGATAGTAATATCAATTTATGGGAAATTTGCTGTAAATAGTTTACAAACACAAATGTATTAATATGTCTCATAGGAAATTATTAATATATAGATTTTGTCCACTTATTATTTATTGAAAAGAAAACTCTATGTAGATGTTGAAAACAACAACATACTGATATTTCTGCTCTATATTTCTTTTTGTTGCAATTCCGTTTTCTCTGGTATACCGATTTGACAATATATTTTAGTAGAGCCAGGGAGTTTTTCCATCACACTATATATCAATATACATCATCAAGATGTACAGGTTTAAAGTTGTGAGCTTATAACATTGAATACAGCAACAAAAACTACAATTATCATTTAGCCCCAAGCAAAATACGTAATATATAAATTGATTACGCTTAGCGACAAAACTAGTCTTTTTTATTGTTTGTTTTCTTGATTTAAACTGTTTATATAAATTTGGGTCTGCTGAGCTTAAATTTGCAACTCGTTTTTCTCCTAAACATTTAGGTCTGTGACAATAATAGACTAAAGCACAAAAGTCAAAATTTTAAAGAGTTAATAAAACATGTTGTGTTTAACAAACGCAAATTTCGTTCTGAAAATCGAAAATCATACTGTTTTTAGTTTCAGAAACAAAACATTCTTTAAACCAATTCTTAAATAAATTATTGTTACTCAATCCTACCTATATACAATCTATTTAACAGGACACTATTTAATATTCTTGCATTTCTAGACTCGGAATTAGAATAATAGTTTGTTTTAGGGAAGTTTTAAAAACATTCCGGCTCTAATTGCCATTTTTTTCTTTTATTATAAATATCATATTTTTTTAAAAGTCTTAACGTCTCAACGTCTTTTCTTTAAATGACAGATTGTTTTTGTATGACTTGCTGATTCTTCTTATTCTCACATCTCGTTAACATATTTTTTTATATTTTGTTTTTTTTTTCCACTAAACGGTCTAATATTTTCTTTAAGATCGAGTTTCGATTGTATGATGTCTTTCTGGAACTAATGTTAGTTTCAGAAATTACAGACTGTCAAATATAATTCATATTTTAAAAAAAAAGTTTTAATAGTGTATATTGTCTTTCTGAAATTAAGCTTCGATACTTTTTTGTAATATGTAGTACTGATTTTTGCATAGATCCAACAAAAACATTTACAAAAAAGTTGTTGGAGTTTGGTTCTTCTAAAACCAGTTAAAGGTTTTGATTTTAGTTACTGAAGAAATTATTATTTGTTTTCAAATTATAATGCATTTACTTAGGTTAGGTTAGGTTAGGTTATTAAACATAGGCCGTATGCGAGTTCGAGTAAATTGATGGTAAATTAAGGAAAATAGTAAATTATATAGGTATATCAACGAATGTTGGTATTTACCAGAATTTAGAGTAGGGTAAATTAAATAAAAATTAGGTAAATTAGTTGTTACCATTGTAAAAATTTTATATGATGTTTTATAAATAAATTTGAAAACTTTTTACCAAAAATTGTAAATAAGTACAATAAATGAATAAATAAATATTTACATAAGTACAGTAAAAAAAATCCCTTGGAAATTTCAATTTACTTTACCTCAATTTACTCGAACTCGCACACGCCCATAATATTGCAAATAATTTCCCTAAGTACACAAAAACATATAGACGAATGTAGAACAAAAAAAAATTTGATAATTTGACCGTATTATCATAATAATACGGTCCTTGTTACAATAATACGATCTCAAGTTTAAGTTTAGTTAAATAAAATTGTTTATGATATTTTTTGTTGCTAAAGATAGCTTTGGCGAACACAAAAGAAGAAAGCAAATTGAATAAATTTAGAAATTGAGAAGCAACTTCGCGGAGAACAGTTGTTTAAGCGGAGCTACGAGGAGAAGCAACAACTTTATTCCTTCCGAAATAAGTGCAAAAATTGTTAAATAAATATTTAATAATAATTAACATTTAAATTTATTTATCAAAAATTAAAGGTAAATATTGAAATTGTTTTATAATAACATAAATACAAAGCAATAAATTTGTTATTAACTTAAAAAGTTGTTATTATTATTAAAACTATAAAAAACTTATTTAAAACTTTTCTGAATATTGGAAATAGTGAAATTTTTACTAAAAATAAAAACTATAAGACGTTTTGCTGTTATAAATAAAAAAAACTTACGATTTCGAATCCCAAGAAAAGCAATTTGCATCGGTTTAAACACATAATAGTTTTTCCAAAAGTAAAAGTAAGCAATTTTTCTTTTATAAGGAAATTAGTGAAAAACCAACAATGTTTAAATTTTGAATTAAACAAACGATTAATAATAATCAACTAACAAAAACTAATAAAAAATGATTGGTTTTGTGAGTTTTATAATTTGTGCGACATCCAAAAAATGATTTAGAAGTAGCAGTTATTAGCACTAATAAAGTTTTTTTTTTCAGTAGTAATTATAACCAAAAATAATGTATAATATATAGAACATATTATTTTTATTATAACAAACGTTATATTAAATATATATATCCAAAAAATTCACTTACCAGTTATACACGGTGAAGTTAGAAGATGGTGGTGATCTACATTTTATTAGAAGTGCTAACCACTCACGAAATACAAGGTAAGAGAAATAGAAACAAAAATCAGTTGCAACGGATCACAAGGGCAAATAACCTGGAAGTGAAGAAACAGTTTGGTGCATTAACTTTTTACAGACTTGCCAAATAGAAACAAATATGTACATGTGTATATTATATATGTATTATATTATATACATAATAATAATACATAATAGATAATATATATATATATATATTATATTATAACTGCAAGCACGAATATTTTCATAAAAAAATTGACAGCGGTATATGTTTACACTTACTGTTTATAATTATTAAACATATTTGTACGGATTTTAGTACAAATTTATTGTGTTAAGTTAGTGTAAACGTACTGTAATATAAATTTTTCTACTTTTTATAATATACCATAATATGTATACCACTTCGCTGGCCGTAAATGATTAATATAGAAAATTTAAAACAAGTATTATATTTAATATTATTTTTATTTAATAGTTATTACCATATTAAAATCAAAATAGAAATAAGATATTATTCGATATACTGTAAATAACTATTTTAATGAAAAACTTAACATTATTTTAGTAAATCAAAATAAAAATTGTGATTTATTAATTTACAATAATATATCTAATGCATGAATAAGTAGTTGTCGCTGGCTGCAGTAGCCGATCTTTGACTGTAGTTCTACATTTTTGACTGCAGTAGCCAGTAACAATTACTTTATTGTGCGTTGGATAACACCAACATAATGCTAACACTCTCGATAAAGTTAAGATATAATATATCCCATTACTAAATTTTATGGTGATAGCTTCGAATTTACCTTATTTAATTGTAATATAATTTTTATTAAAATTAATTTTAAATATGTAAATAATATAAGCAATGAATATATATTAATTTGATATATACCAAATTTTAAATATTTCTAATCCACCCACGTATTTGTCTTATAAATTCTTTCATGTTATCTGTTTTTAAATTCCATCGGGTTATCACAATAACATCTAAACAAATAATTACTTTGTATGTTCTGTAATATCGCTTGGATATATGAATACTAATAATAGTAAGGCTGATTGATAGAAAATCAAAAAATATTGATTCCTCATCGATTAGCTGCGTATGTTTGTCAACATAGGTATATAACATCTATGCTGTATTCGCAAGTGTCTTTTACAAAACATAAACACTGTTGATTATTTAGTAATGGATATTAAAGAATATTTTTAAAATTTTTGTCGTTAATAATAATTCTTAAAAATTTATTAAATAATAATTCTTCCATTGACTGACTTTGATATAGACTATGAGAGTATTTTTCTGCTTTCATCAATCATTTTATGCATCTCATGAAATAAATGCAATTACTCGTTACACAAATAGAATAGCTACGCTTGTTAAAATAACCTTAAGTTTAACATCAATAGAAAAGCCATCAGCTGTTCAAAATAATCAAACATATGTTTGCAAAATTGTGTTTTCTTACTTTGTTTATTATATGTTAATTGTTTGTTTTTATAAGTAATTTCTATTTATTTGCATTTGAAATAAAACAAAAGATAGTGAAAATAATGAATAGTGCATTTAAAGCTGAAGATATCACTTTAAACGCACACCAATGGACGTTTGAAGGAGATTGTAAGTTACTGGAATGGATGAAGCAAATAACGGAGGTACATAAAATGCATTAATTAATATAATAATAATCTATTCATTTATTATTGTAATTTAATTTAGAACTTAGAAAGTAGAACAAACAAAACTACGGAAGCCTTTGATAAACTTAATGTAGATGTTAAACGCGCCAATATTGCCTTAGATAATGCAGCGAATAGTCTCACAGCATTACAATACACTCAGTTTGTGGAAAGTCGCTGTCATGATGATGATGAAACTATCGCCAATCAAGCAGAAGTTCCTATTGATTTGGTAAAAGTATGTATTTAAGATGATCACATATGTGATCACATACCAAACAAAGTTTTTTTCTCCGTTCTGTAACTGCTTGAACTGCACTACAACGAAGACTCTTCTGTAACGAAATTTGGACTATTTTATAGTAAACTCCGTTGGGTTATGTCTTATGAACATACAAATAGACTTTTTCATATTAAATAACGGATCAGTCTAAGAATGCACTTGATTACAATTTACAATTTCTTGAATTTAAAAATTGCATTGCTATTATTTTATCTATATAAAATAGATTTTTTGTAAATAACGGATCAGTCTAAGAATGCACTTGAATACAATTTACAATTTCTTGAATTTAAAAATTTCCTTGCTATTATTTTATCTACATAAAATAGATTTTTGTCATAGGATAATAATAATAATTTTTTAATTAAGTATCAAATTTATTTAAATACAACGTAATTTTTTAAGTATATTCAAAATACATTTATGTAGATTTATAGAATGCACTAGACAAGATAAAAAAATATTGGTACAATAGTTCCAATTCCTACCCCTCAACTTGATTACACTTTAAATGCATTTTTTTCAACTTTTAACTATAAATCCTCTAGTAATGAAAAGAGCCTAGCTGTATACTAAATTACTAAGTGCAATGACACTCTTAATTTGCTTAAATATTTTAACTAATTTATTTATTTACAGTCAGACAACGAACCAAAATCCTCAACTGAAGTCTTTAAAACTTTTCTTGAGAATAATTTGAAAATGTTACACAATTGTCATGAAAAATATGCTATAGATTTTGATGACTCTGATGATGAAGACTCAACCAACAAGTAAAATAATATTATTAAAAAAAGTATCTTTAACTAATTAAAAAAAAATTTCAGTTGTATATATCAAACAAAAAATCCATATAATGATCGTTTATTACCACACATTTTTGGTTCAAAATTATGGAAAGAAAACTGGCATGTGGGTCTATGTGACGGTGCTAATGATTATTCAGGAGATGAAAAATCGGAAGCATTCTCTGATTCTACAAGTTCGCTTGATGACACTATATCATATGAAAGTAATAATGCAAACTTATCGCAATGGGCATCATCTAATTCGGTGAATGACAGTCTCTCCATAAATGTACCAATTCCAAAACCAAGTTTACATGGTCCTACAAATTTATTATCAGAAGAACAACGTTTGCATATTAGGGCTAGACAAGCTGCTGGTAGTAGTGAAAGTAGTTCATCTACATCAAGAAGTTTATCTACTAAGCCGGAAAGTAATGAATATGATTTATTTGCTTCATTGGCAAACACGCAACCATCAGCAATACCTGTATCAATAACAAAAACAACAGCTCAAGAAAGAGAAGCGCGTGTTAATTCAGATCGTTCGCAAAGTTCAAGTCTTAACAGCTCTAACAATACATTGCCAATTAATAATACTCAATATAGCATTACTAAAGAAGATAACATATCAAATGCTACTGCAGAGAAACCTAAAATAACAGCCAATCAAATCAAACGCAAACCTGTGAATTTGTTTGATGATGATGATTTTAATTCGTTAATGACGCAAATTACAGATAAAGCGCAGTCAAAAACTGAAAAAAATGCCCCAATAAAAGCTGCTGCAGGTCAGTTAGCAACTGATATTGAAAGGAGCCTAAAACAAAGACATAAAGATAATGGAAAAGTTGACTTATTTAATAGTCACGACAAAAGCTCAATAAATTTGCCAAGTGATAAAAAAATAGATAAACCACAAGAACAAACACGAAAACGATTAAATTTATTTGATAGTCCTGATATAAGTCCAACAACGGAATCACTTTTTCCACCTACTAACATAGAAGAATCTACTGAGAAATCAAAAACAACAAAGACGAAAATAACTGCAAAATCACTGTTTGATGATGATGATGAAGAAGATGATTTTCTTAATGTATTTGGCACGAAGAAGCCCTCTAAAGATTTACATGCCAAAACATTGTTATTTGTTGATGACCCTAAGGAAGAGAATGATATTTTTGTAAGCAAAGGAAACACTAAAGAAAATAAAAAAGATTTGTTTGAAAAGAAAAAAATAGAACCTAAAGTTACAGAAAAAAGTAAAATTAATAAATTAGATTTATTTGGTGAGAATGATAATGATGAGTTTGAGATAAGTATATCAAAGAAAACTACTTTAACTAAAAAGTCTAATTTATTTGAAGATGATGATGACATAAATAGCGCTATCGATGACCCTTTTCAGAAAACCAATCAAAAGAAAAGCAAATTATTTGTTGATGAATCGGTGACTGATGCTAAAACTAAAGCTTCACATATAACAAAAATAGAGAACTTAAATAGCTCAAAAAAATCTTTATCAACTAATCCAGTTGATATCTTTGCAGAGCCAAATGAAAGCAATACAAAACTTACTCAGTCAGAAAGATATCCAAATTTATTGTCTAAAGAAAATATTGACAGTGGTAGATCGGAACCAAAAATTGTTAATAAAGCGACCATAGATTTGTTTGCGGATGTTGAACAAAACAAAATTATTCCAACCGATGTTTTAGATATAACATCAGATGTTGAAGAACATGAAGCTGTTGAAAACAAAATTGAAAACATTTTCAATATTGAAAAAGATAAAGTAAATACTGAATTTCATAAAAGCAGCAGTAAAGATATTTTGATAAACAAAGAAACTTCCGTTGTACAAAATGAAGAAAGAAAGCAAACAATATCAAACTCCAAAAAAATATTGACTGATTTATTTGAGAGTAATATGGAGGATGATGATTTATTTTTAAAAACACCAAATCAATCTGAAGATACTACGAAAAATAATGCGCAAGTTATTGCAGATAAACCGACAACCTATAGTATTACAAATGATTCTGATAATATTAACGAAAAAACTGCAAATCTGAATAAAAAAATTGAAGATGATTTGTTAGCACCAGTAGATATAAAAAATAATGAAAAATTAAGAACAAATGAATCTACTAACAAACTCACTGCACAACACCAAATTGACGAACCTTCATTGGTTAACAACAGGAATAATAAAAAAATTAAAACAGAAAATGTACCTACAAAATCAACTGAAACTATTTCTCAACCAGTTCTGGAAAATAATGATCCATCATCAATAATTATTGATGATATATATGAAGAAGAAAATCTCCGCAATAAAAATATAAGAGATGATTCCACAAAGTTACCAAATGCTGCAAATAATTATGCTGGTATATTTCTTGATGAGCCCCCAGATGATGATGATTTCTTTCAATCTATTAGCAATAGTAATAAAACAAATATTGCTAATAGCCTTGATTTAGAACATGACTTCTACGAACCCCCCTTGCCACAAACTCCAGCGACTACAATCAATACTACACAAGAAAAATCCGATAGTATTAAAAGATCAAATGATTATAGTGGTTTACATTTATTTAGTGATATTCCACCAGATGATGATGGTATTGCTGATATACCAAACAGTAATGAAACTAAACGTTTACATAGCATATTCTATGATGATTTTTTAGAAACTCAAACTGCAATCAGAAATCCAACATCTATACCAACGCATTCACTATTTGATGATGAACCTCCACCAGATGTTGATATATTTAATAGTCTGGAAAAGCTTGAAGCTACAAAGGAAACAACTAAAATACCAACAGATGTCACTGATCATCAGGGAAGTGCCCAGAGAGAGAAAATTACAATATCAGCAGCTACTCCTATTGACAATAAAATAAATAGCAAAAGAGATCCAATACCAGTAACAACAAAACAAAAAGTAAATACTGATATTGGGCGTAAAACTTCTGTAGTAACAACAAAAAATATTATTGATGATAAATTAAATAACAAAAAGCAGATTAAAACAGATATAACTAATAAGGAAACTTCAAAGCAGTTAAAGTTACAAGGAAAATCAGATTCTGAAAACAATGAAAAGGTACAAAGTACAGAGATAACTCAAGAAAATGTAGTCTCAAAGCTAAAATTGCCCAAAATTAATATAAATGTTCAAGCACTTCTGCCAAATGCTGGCGGTAAACCAAATTTTAAAAAGGCAGCAAATGAAGAGCCTATAACAACACCAACTGCTAAAACGGATAAGAAAGAAACAATACTCGAAACTTCCAATAAGTCTCCAAATTCTGGAAATGAGAAAATATTATCAAGCCTGGTAAAAGATCGTATACGCATACCAGTAAAACGAAAACCATCCACACGTAAAGCACGCCAGGAAAATTATCTGAAATCTGTATTAAACGAAGAAGAACGTGAGGTAACAGGAGAAGATGATTTAAAACCAACTAATAACATTGAACAAAATACTATAAAAGTACAAAGTACCAATACAAAACAAATGGAAGACTCAACAGATATGACAAACAGTATAAAAGCAAACGAACAAACGAAAGAGGTGTTTATTGAACCTCATAGGGAAAAGGTGCTCGATACTCCTACTGGTACTATAGGAAAGACAATAAAACAAAACTCTAATTTATTAGCAACGGAATTTCAACAAAAAATTCAAACTAAATTACGGACGGTAGATATTTTTCAGGATGACAACGATGATGGCAATGATGATTTTCTCTTCAAGCCAACCGAAAAATCAAAACAGCAAAATTCCAGTTATGAAACTACAAAAACCCAAAATCTGTATAATACTGAACAAAACGATTCGACTAAATCAAATAAACCAACAGTTACATCAATGGAAAGTAGTCAAGACGATAATCTATTAAAACTTCCTACAAAAATGTCAACTCATACTGTGAATAGTGCAACAACAACTCATTCACTTTTCGCACAAAGTAATGATCAAAGCAGTGACGATGATTTATTTGATAGCCCAAAGAAGAACACTACAAAACCGTTGCCATCTGCAAAAGTACTAAATACTAAAGTAGATTCAACTCCAAGTTCACAAACTTCCAAATCTTTATTTGGTGATGAAGAAACATATAGCTCAGATGAAAATTTATTTAAGAGTACTAATGAATCAACACGAAAACCTGTCGCTAAAGAATCAGAAAAGGAAATTAAACAAAAAAAGAATTTGCTATTTGAATCTGATGATGAAGATGATGATGACTTTCTCACTGCCATAAAAAAGAGAGATGGTGTCAAACCCAAACCAATCAGTTTAAATCAAGATAAGGGTAAAAATCTTTTTAGTGATATTGAAAGCGATGATGATGATGATCTTTTCAATGCTAAGCCTAATAAAAGTAAGTTTAATTTAAAAGGAAAATAATTTTTAGATCTTTACATACAATTTACGCCTATTGCCTATTTTATTAGTCCAAGAAATTAAACAAAATCGTATACTATAAGCAATACATTTTCAAAAATAATTGAGATTCAGCATGACAAAGATAACTTCATCCAAAAAACTTTTAGTCAGGAAGTACGAATTTTATTTTCATTTGAATAAAATTGATTATTGTACAAATAAATCTAGTTGTAATTTAATCTTGCTTTTGTGACGAAATGGGTCAAACCATTTATACAATAATATTAAAAAGCGACTCCTCCATCTTTTCCATATAACTTATTTAATTTATTCGATCACATAAACACCTCCAAAGTCTATTTACGTAGTTTTGATTTCTATTCATATGCTACAAAAACATTTGACATTTATTATCTAAATATTAGGTCTAGTAAAAGTCATAATTCGCCTCTGACTTGTAGTTTAATATTTTACAACATGGGCTGGCTTCATCTTAGTTCTGGATGATCTCTGTTACTTCTTCTTACATATGGATTCATTGAAATCATCAGTTTGTGTCAATCTTTTCTTATTTGTTTGTTGTCATAATTAATATTCAGTAATTAATATTATTATTATAACATTAAATTATTTTTTTAGAGATATTTTTTTTTTTGATCGTACTGCAAGACAGCTAATGTTCCATTGGTCTGTGCTTAACTTAGAGTCGATGTTTTTAAAAAATATTTTAAAAGAATATGATCCAGTCACTCATATCCCTATAATATTTTAAGTTGATGTTTTTACCATAGTCGCCAAGTTCCAAAGTTCGTCATATATTATCCAGAAAACAGTTCCTTTAACCTATGCATATGATAACAATATGCATGTATACATATGTAATACTATATAATTATTTAAAATTTTTCATAATGTATTGCAGATATTGCTGCTAAACCAACAACTACTAACCCAGCGGCAAAACAAATTACGAGGCAACCACAACTTGCTGGAACTAATACATCGAAAACAAAAACGACATCGCCGGCAGATGATCCTTTGGCAGATCTATTAAATTCCTAGGCACTTGTTACAATTATATATACAATATAAATTGTAAACAGAATTAAACCAGTTATTCTCATTTAAATTATATATATTCTTTATTGTTGAAATTATAAAATTTTATACTAAAATTAAACAATTATTTGTATTGCACATTGTTTTTTTATCTATACATATACACAAATATATTTATATAACAAAAATTATAAGCATTTTAAGCTTCATTAAAAGCATACGGATAGCACCCAAAAAAGTTAGTACTTTTCTCTGCCTTACAATATAAAATATAGGAATATTTTAAATAATAACATTATATTTAAAATAATTTGCTTTAAAACCAAAAAAAGCTTATAGAAATAAATAAATAATGCACTCTTTAGTATTGTTTAGTTGTTATGCAGTGTCTCTCTCTGATCTATAAAAATTGAGTTAGTTTGTTCTTTGGTCGTTGTACGAGCTGTCTTATAAACATAGTATTATCAAAACACAGACTCTTCAAACAAAAATTATTGTAATGTTTTTATAGTACTATTATTATACTATATATAAAAGTAGAAGTACGCGTAAATATATACTATGAGTAAAAAAACTTGACTGTTAAGCTGTTAGCTTTAATTTTGATATTTATCTATCAGCTTCCAGTTATTACACTAAAGCGCTACATCCCGATATTTGCGATAATCGTCAGATTCGTTGCCCAAAGACAACTTGCTATTGGCAGTTATGTATGGATTCGTATAATTAGCATAACCAAAACCACCATAATATTGCAATTGATGTTGAGAATTATGTCGGTGTAGTGGTTGTGCTAAAACAGAGCCTGTAAATGCAGCAGCATTCATGCTACCATGTACTGATGTCGGTCGTCTATATATGTTCACATTGTTCTGCAAAGGATTCAGATAACCACTAAGCATTGCTAAGTAGTACTGTTGTTGTTGTGTATAGTTTTGTAGCATATTGTTATTGCATGAATTTATATCGTTTTGCACCTTCGTAATACCATCCAAATTTTCAAGTGATATACAATTTCTTGCCAATTTTGCTGGTGGTCCTTTTTGTTGTGCGCCACCCATAGAATCGCGTTTATGATGTCGTTGTTGTGGTGGTGTTTGTTTTGGTTCAATTGAGCAATAGATAGGATCATTAACTGAACCAATAATGGAAGGTGTTTGATTTTTGTTTGAATCTTGTATATTATTCTTTAAGTCATCGATAGTTATGTTAAAGTATTTTCCATTCTTATCCTCTGTATCCAACACATAACGTGGATTATACATACCAGGCAAGGTGCAGCGTAAGTCCATCAAAGATTGTGCACGATTTTCTAGAATAAAACGCAATATGCAATTATGGACTAAATACTTTAATATAATAATATCTTACGATTTCTACCAGGAACACTAAATTGTTGCATGTAAGGAGGCACAAATATACTGGCATTGAATTCATTTTGTGATCCAAAAATTGCATTATTATTATTAAACATATTTAAACCCTGAGGTTGGGAACCGCTGATATTAATTTGTGTATTGCCTTCATTTATTTGATAGCCACCATTATCGAAACCTGTGTGATCCATTATGCGTTTACTGGAACGTCGTGAATCTGCTTTTGTTATGGGTACACTAGGTGGTGGTGTTTGAAGTTGTAGACGTGTAGCTAAGTCCTGTAACTGTGAAAGAACTTGAGTTTCACGGCGCCACCTAAATATATAAAAATACATTTATGAATTTAAAATACCCTTAAAAATATAATATTAAAAATATTTTAGACCACAACATGAATAATATATAAAATTAGTGTTATATTAAGGATGCATTATGAAATACTTAAAGTAATAGTTATGTTTATTAAAAATGGAGCAAAATAATGTGGTATACTAGTTTTGATATATAGTATACGAAGACAATATAACTCAAATATTTACATTAAAATAAATAAACGCCAAACTGATGGGGGTAAACATACCGACAGAAGATAATCTATAAAAATAATACTTAAAATCAATAATAATGCTAACTTACAACATTAATATTGCCTAAATGTTAAACTATAAAAAAACAATTGTGAAAAATATAATATATAAATTGATAATTCTATAGTGAGCGTCTCTATTGAACACAAGATTACAACATCTTTTATATTTAAAGTATTTAAAAAAAGTTCTATGCAATGTATGATATTATATTTAGGTGAGGTCAGGCTGGCTGGCGGTATGCCACGCATAGACGTATTATATTAGATTAGGTTAAAATGGCGGTCATGTACTCAAAGCCCACTTAATCTCAAATAATGATCCGTTGTAGACCACAATATAAACGTTTGTATATGCGCAGACTAGAGGTCAGCGTACAAGCAACACAGAAAACACGACTCCTCCATTAGGTGAAAATGAACCAGCTTGACAATTTTATAAACTTGGCTTAGTCGCTAATTTTGCGGGATAATAGCTCGGTAAGAAAAAGGGCCTCAACGATTTAAGATTTTCTACTAATGAAAGATGGACACTGGATCATGGAGTGCAGGTGACTTCTCATCCGCAGACCCACAACCTCAACAAAAGTCATTATAGAGTAGTGACCCGTCAGCACTGAAACCGTAGTGCTAAGCAGATCACGCTTTAGTTGAAGCAGCTGGCTGGTGCGTTTTTAATATAGTTTGGACCAGGTTAATCTAAAGATCTGACAGCATAGACCTATTAGTCCGTAACGATACTAGAAGTAGTTAGATTTGTAGTATATATTTTTGTACGAGTTAAAATTACGCTTAAAGCTTTATATATAAAACAAAGCTAGTTAGTATTTTTAAAAGATTTTTTAAAGCATGTTCGTTTACAAGACCTTAGAGGAATTTGAATTCATAACTTTTTCTATAGAACTAAAGTGAATTATAGTGCGTATTTAGCATTTTACTAACTGACCGATCGTAGTTGATATGTAAATTAGATATAAAAACCTACTAACTTCAATAACTTAGCTGCTTTTATTTGTATTTTTATCATTTTAAGTAAAAATAAATTATTACTATTAATTTATTATGTTCTATTTAAAATAAAAATCTACTAACTTTAATAACTTAGCTGCTTTTATTTATATATTTTTCATTTCAAGTAAAAACAAATTATAACTCTTAATTTATTATGTTCTTAGTAAGTAATCAAAATCGATTAAAGGAGCATGCTGAGCTGAAGAATTGGATAAAATAAATTTCATTTTTGGTTTCATTTCGTTTAAGAATCATTTAATTACTTTCACAACAAACTACTCGTATTATTGTAAAGAAAATTTTCTTAGTGAAGTGATAAAAAATGATGTTAGTGAATGGCACTTTGGCCTTAAATTAACTAGCCTGTGATCTACATTTGCTCCCAATTAGGTCAATTCGTAGAACACAATGAGCTCATCTATCTCTAGCATATGAAATGGTTAATAAGTATTTTGGGTTAGTATGCTTTGTAGTGAGTTAACTGCAACTAATTCTATTATAGAAATTTTAAAGCACATCATGTTTTCATTTAATTTAATATATTATACAGATTTAGATATGAGCAGATTCGATACAGTAAGCAGAAAACCAGTTAAATTTAAATGCAAATTATACACAAGAAAAATAAAATTGCTTCCAGTTTGTTGAAAACGAAGACGAGTTCAGGTTTAGACAATAAATGAGTAAATATTTTCTAAACAAAATTTTACTTTCATTGTTAGCTCAAAGCACGAATGTAAAAGTGGTTTCCCAATACCCAAAAGCCTCAATTAAGATAACTGTGAACATTAAGTGACTTCAACTTCAACTCCAGCTTAAGCTCAAACCCAACCACATCATTAACAGCAACGAGCACAGAGCCACAATGAAGACAATGGGAACAGTTAAAGATGCGAGCTATTGTGTTATGACAAAAATGCTGTACGAATTCTTTTGCTTCTTTTGCTTCTTAACTTACCTCAAACCAGTTGGAATAACACAAATCAAGGCGAAACAATTTATCACCAGCCGTATGAGGTAAGATATCAGTTCAGTCAAGCCGTGTACAGATTGCAGACCCTATACCGCAAAAAAAACAAACAGAAACAAAAAAATTATTTATAATTTTTTATATAAATTATTTATAATTTTTTTCTGCGTGTTCACTGGAATGTATAAAATTATTGACATTTGTTATCTTACCCAATGCTGCGTTGTCATAATCATTACGAATATTAGCTCCGGTATTGATAATAGACCGATTATCACTGACCAAGCGAATAGGCCCCAAGGCAAGCCTGTGACCAAACCATGTATTAAAATTGTTGTGGCGACAAATACAATAAAAAACTGTGTACATAGTATATACGCAGATATTGGCAAGTCGCCACGCGCCTCCAGTATCCACGACACCTCACAGGAGAATGCGCCTAAATAAACAATCTGTCAAAATGTATTAAAAGAAAAAATTGTATAAATTAATAATATTTAAAAAGAAACGGAAATTATTTTATATATATGTTAAAGTCACTAAAAAAAATTGTTTATAAAAACTGAAACCGAACAACAAGGTCATTAACAATAACAACAACAACAATAATAATAACAACAACAACAACAAATCTTTCAAAGATTGAAAAGATTGAATGACAACAAAGAGTTAATACGATCGAATCGGCAATCATTCGATCTATCGTTGAAGTGGACATGAAATTATCGCTTAGCATGAGATGCCATTTTAATTGGCCAACAATTAAAAGATGAAACTCTTGATATTGACGTGAAGAAATTAAGATACTTTTATCGAATTTCACTTTATTTAAAACTGTTTTTACATGACTTCTTGTGTGTACTTCGTGTGTGGGAAGAGCACACTTTTAAAGCTTAGTGATGAAGACAGACCTAATGGTATTGTGAACTAAAGCCAGTAGTATTTGCAAATAATACTAGCATCAAAGATAAAAGACGATTTTACGAATGACTTTACTGAAGGTTTAGCACACATCACAGAGTGTTGTTAACAATTTTAAACTCAATGTTTTGAAACGTTTTAAAACTTTTTATGTTCTGTCATGACTAACAATAAGTAATGAATAGTTTCAAGCCATTACTATCATCAGATAGACGATTTTTCATTTATTCTCAACACTTCTAATAATATTACTTTTTTTTTAAACTCTACAAAACGGTTCAACGAGAGGCAAGTCATTTGAAATCCCGCTAAGATTAAGGCATCAGTAATAGATTTGCATAATTCTAGTGTTATATTTATATAGGCATTTGTAGGTACTCCTTGGATGTTGATGTTTTGAGCCACGAAATTGTATGAAAAGCTGAAACGTTTTAAATAAAATTTACTAAAGATACTTATTTTAAATATTATTCACATAAATCACATACTAAATTTTATTTAAATATCTTCAGATTATTAAGTGATTGAATATAGTTTCAACTGATATTGACCATTCTAACAACAGGAACTTCTAACATGTTCCATTTCTAAAAGATGTATTATAAATTTAATAATTTTTTTTTTCAAATTATTTATTTTATTAAAATGTTAAAGAGTTTTTGAATTTTTCTTGACTGCATTACAAGGTTTTTGACAAACTTATAAGACCAATTTCAGACTTTATATAAAGAGTATAACAAAAAGTAAATAGGAAATCTTTCATAAAATAAGAAAGATTCATTTTATATTATATAAAAATATATTTATATATTATATTTTATATATATAAAATGAAATTATGGTATGTAATATATATAAAAATAAGTTACCTTCTATTCTATTTATAAAAAAAAAATTATTAATAAAAATGAAATTAATGGGACAATCCATTGTCATGAAGTGCTGAAGTCATACTTGAAAGTTGGTGATTCAATCCCAATCCTACTTCGTAATACGAAGTTCGTATTTTACTTCAAAATGCAGTTTAGCTAAACTCTTTGTATGACTAAGAAAATCTTTCTTTCAATGATAAATTCTTAAAAAATTATATATTTTTTATATTATTTAAGTATATAATTATATATACTTCAAGAAAGTGATTATTAAAAAAATATAAAATAGTATTATCAGAATTTAAAAAAAATATGTATAGAAAAATAATCAAAAATTTGCAGAATAAAAAGGCTTAACTTACTAAGGTTAATAATATTAATATAATAATAAATTTTATTTAAATAATATTTTAGGCAACTGACCCATATTTAAATAGGAACAGCAAGAAATGAATGCCAGTTAAAATATGCATTCGTTTTGTTTTTGTGCCGAATACTTGCACAAAAAGATACAAATCTCTCAAACCACTTTTTAAACTACTCTTCTCACTGCTACTGACAATCGTCATAAAAAAAATAACTAATATAAGTGGACATATTGAATAGAACAGTTAATTAATATGACTGAATAGAGGTATAATTGAAAAATGTTGTTTGAGTAATATATGAAAAAAATACTTATAGAAGATATAGGTTCTAATCTACTGCAGTAGATAATATAAAATGTTTATAAAATATTTATTTTAATTTTGACCAAGCTAGAATTAAGACATTTCTTGCATTTAAAAATTTGGTTCATTTTGTATAATGAGCAATTTTCATATAATGAACATATAAAGTAGCTTTTAAAAGTCTTCATTCCCCATACAAAAATCAATTATTTGCGATATGGGATCATCCAGGTATTGATAAAGCAGTGTAACTGCTTTCATGTACCACAAAAATATTCATAATTTGAAACTAAATACTTGAAATAATTATAAAAAGTCACTATTTAAATTTTTTTCACTGGTTATGGATCAGACTATCACTTGGACATATACACCAACTATTGAAACAGACGTGAATTGATATTATTTGCGAATATTAATGTCGATATTCATTGTATACAATATTTTGACGATTGTTTGACACATGAATCGTTTTGTTAATGGATCGTACCAAAAAGTTTATATTTTATGCAGAAAAAGAAGTTGCAAAGGTAATCCATTGTGAGAATATATAAGATAACTATTATTACTATATCTTGGAAATTATAATATTTAAGGTCCTTTTTAATATGAAAGTTGCTTATGTAAGTTGTAGAGTAGAAAAGTTATGTTGTCTTACGACATTTAAAAAAAAAGTAGAAATCTTATCACTGACAGCTTTCCAATTTTGGACATATCCCATTAGTTCGTTATTCGTTTAGAAGAGAAGAGAACTGATGGGAATGGATAAGTTAGGTTGGAGTGAGGGTCTTATACCCAAAGCTCACTTTAGCTCAAAAAAATACCCGTTGTAGTACCACAGAATTAACGTTTATACATGCGCCGACTAGAGGTCGGTGTAAGAGCAACGCGGAAAGGTACGCCACCCTTATTAGGTAAAGATAAACAACCTGATAATTCTATAAAATTGGCTAAATCCGACGTTTCACAAGATGTCAGCCATGTTATGTCGGCTATTTATATATTACCGAATATTTTAGATCTTGTTCTAGTCAAATTGGACTCTGACACATGATGTGGAGCACAATTTCCTCTTCATCCGCAGACTTACAACCTCGACAAAAATTATTATAAGTTAGACACAGTTTCATAGCATGTCTATTTAGTATCCATTGAGCGTCTCAGTCAGCACCGATACCATAGTACTGAGCAGGTTAGGCCTTAGTTAAAGCAACTGACTGGTGCGTTTTTTGTCTACTTTAAACCAAATTAATCTGGAGATCTGATAAAATAAGATCTGCCCAATCTTGCTTGGCAATACTCAAATATATTTGTTTGATTGCAAGTTTAACTAGTGAGAATTAAAAATCCTTCTTTATACTTCTATGCACTGTTCTGTAAATATCAAATTGTGTGCCCCTAGAGAACGTCGAGAGGGATGATTATCTGAACAGTTTTCAGCTAACTAATAAGAGATATTTTGAACATTTGGAGGTCCGACCCATTTGGCTTCCTTACAATAAGACCAGGTCGGGGAAACCTTATAACAGAAACCGAGTCTATACTGCTAGGTTAGTTGCAGTGATTTGGAGTCATTGGTATATGGAACCCACGCAAACAAAGTGCGCATTCCACTCAACTTGATTGCATACTTTTTTTGTGACTGTCCAGCTTTAACTAACAGAATGAATAGATTTTTAGGGAAGCACTTAATTGACAACCAATCAGACTTTAAATCAATACTAACAAAAATCTGTTTAACATGATGGTTCAAGAGTATCTATACAGATTTCATTGTATAATAAATCCGGAAAATCACTAAATATAAAAAACAGTCTCTACAACTAAACAAACAGCTTCTCATTATTTTGCACTGTAAGACTTTGTGTAAAGGTGTCAAGTCTAGAAATGCCTAAATGGCAACTGGCGCCTAATTTCATTGCACTCGTAATGTTCAGAGCAAGCCAGTCTCTGAAATTTACTTAATGACTTTTGCGCAATAATTTGCTTGATTTTTGCTTACCATAAGAGCAAACCTCTTAGCAAGAGCTCCATAATAAAGATTTTTATGCGTAAATGATAGTGGGCCAATTATGGTTTTTGCGAGCATATTTTATAGGAGATTAATAAATGTTAAGCTTAAAAAGTATTTAGTATAAGTAATTTTAAGTTATTAATTTTAAGTAATTTTTTGTACATTTGAAATTGTAAAAAAAAAATTGTGTATGTAAAGTTGACCTAATTACTCGTATAATTTTTTTTGATCCTCTATAAAATTTATAATTTAATAATTATTATTTCAATCAGAAATTGTATACTAATATTTAAGACATATATTAAGTGTTCACCTTTATTTATTATAAAAAGGTATTACTTTTTTAAATTGCTGTTTAAAACACTAACAAACTATCTTTTATAATTATAAAAGTTCTACATTACTAATTCAATAAGCAACATTAGGCACGATTACGATTTCTGAGGCCCCATCCTTTGATTACAATTCTAAGCAAATTTTTTCTCTACTACATAAGAAGCATCAACAACTACATTTATTGTTGTTAATCAATATAAATTTTATATATTATGTACCATGAGATAGAAATATCAAATTTAAAGTTCCATTTCTCACAAGTCAATGATATCTTGACATTCCGTCGTAGTGAAATTTACCCAATTTGGTAATATCTTTCGTAAAATCACGACACCTAAGAAATCGCAGTTTTGACCAAAAGAGTACCCATGGTGAAGTTTGTTAACAGTAAACCATCTATGGAATTTATGGATTTTACTTGATAAGTGACTCTGAGGGGCATTTCCCACCTTTGTTATCTTTTTTACTCATCACTACTGGCTTACTGCATAAAATAAAAAGAACAGCCTCCTTGACGTTATTGATTTTGTGTAAAAGTAAGGAATATATATTCCATTTTAAGACCTATGAATTCATTTAAGATCAAACTAAACTACTCTTATGTTCAGCCTTTTTCGAGTTAATGCATCTGAGCACTTTTACTCTTTGATAACTGGGGGGTTTCTGCAGAGTCCCACCATTCTCACTAACTAATTTATGTATTCCTCAAACACTATATAAGAAACATCAACAACTATATTACTGGCTTATCACTGCACGAAATGAGAAGAAGAGCCTCCTTCACGTTATTGATTTTGAGTAAAAGTAAGTAGGACTATAAATTTCAATTCAAGGCATAAGAATTGATTTAAGATTATACTAAACTAATCTACTAAATAAGTAACATCAATACCTAAATTACTAGCTTATCACTGTATAAAAAGAGCCTCCTTTATTCTTTTGGAATATATACTTCAATTTAAGGCTTAAGAATTAAAGATAATACTAAGCTAAATAGAGTTAATAAGATGGTGTAGAAAATATCAAAAGTTTGCGTTAAAGGTGCATGAATTTAAAAATTCTTTAAATATATAATATAACATAATATAAATAGATTCTTCCTATTAAACGCAAACTTGAAAGATCTGATAACAAATATGCATTTCATGCAGAACTTTTAATCTGATAGTATTCAATATATAGTACATAGTATATATAGTATTATTATAGTATATATATATATATATATATATATATATATAATATATATATAATATATATATATATATATAGCATAGTATATATAATATAATATAGTATATATTCAATATAAATGTGGTAAAAATTGTATAATTCTTAAAACATTTTCGTTTGTTTTTTTTAATAAAATAAGACATTACTTACCAAAAGTAGACCCGCAGCCACACAGCAGATAATAAATAAATTTGCTTTTATAAATCGCTCCATTATGCGGTCATTCCAGAAACTCTTCACGCTATTTTTTTGCGTTTCACTGGCTTTTTCATAATTCATTTTAATGTCCGCGAATTCAATGGAAGAGAGAAAAGTTATACCCAATTAAAATCAACTTCAATCTAAACGATTTTTTTTATTTTTCCAAGCACCGTTTCTTTTAGTTGTGGATGAGTATAGAATTTTGTGCGAACAGGTGTTAAGGTTCTGTATTATTTATGGTCTCGACGCCTTATTCTTATGTTAAATTTGACCAAATTCTTTTCGGCCGCAATTCAATTAAAGCAGGTTAGTTTGATGTTTGGTGTTTCTTCGTAACGTATTTCTATTATTATTATTATTATTATATTATTTTTTTACTTTTGTTGTTAAAAACCAATAAAAAATATGTTTGTTTATGATGTAGTTAAGCTGATTAAATACATTATTTGTATGCATGAAGTCAGTTTGTGGATGTATGTTCGTATGTAAGAGAAGCCGCTACCCGCTGCCTTAGTATGTCTGTTAAAATCTAGAATTGATTTTTTTTAGAAAATAAATTTATTAATAGAATTTAATTAGGTTGTTTCAGTTTAAATAAAGAAGTTTATTTTGTATTTTGTAAAAAAATAACATTTATTTATTACGGAAACGAGCGAGATCTTAAGAAGAATTTGAATAGCTACTTTCAAAATTATTTAAATAAATTTAAAGTTGTTTTATTAACCGTTATTGATACGCTCACTGACAGTGCAACCAGAAATTGGGTTAAATTTAGGCCTTTACATCTATTTATTTCATTTTTCAAATTTATGTTAAAATACTTTTTTTTATTTTTTAAAAACGGTTTTTATACAATGCGTAGAAAGCGAATACAAGAATCCGTCAAATGGCAACAGGCAATAGGCGATGCCAATATTTAAATTTATAACAGTTAATGTATGTGTTTTCATTTCATACAAAATAAATTACCCGAATATAATTAATCTGTGATTTCAAATATATATCATATGTATGTATTTACCGAACAGCCGGGTCGTCTATGCATTGGTCTATGGACTACAACAGCATTGTTAAATCAATTGGTCTACGATTCGATCATATAATTGATTATTTAATAATAAGTAAGTAATTTTATATATTATATTTATATTATATTATTATATTATATTATATTATATATTATAAATTATATATATATATATATATATTATATATATATATATTATATATATATATATTTATATGTATATATACTTCAAGTACCATATTTTTTAAACTTAAAATATATTATTTAGAGATGAAGTAAAATTGTTTAAAATTACTTAATAAATCATTCCGACCTATGCTACCATCTTATCAAAAAATATCTTTTTGACTTAAGACAATACCATCACTGTCTATAAAAAATTTTTTAACATGTGATTGCTATGAATCCTGAACAAGGTACTGAATTCTTACTACTTTTATAAAACAGAATCTTGTCAACAAACGACATACTCGTTTTAATTTTGTTTTTTTTTTGATATTGGAAACTTCTATTTTTGTTGTTCGTTTATTACCATCCATACTCTTATGAATAAAAGATGTATTTTATATTTGTCAAAAATATTGTAATGTAGTAACAGACTTCTGCTATACTACATTGTACTTCATTACAATATCTTGACAAATATAATACATAACATTACGAATAGTATAATAAATAACTGACTAGGACATGCCGTCTCCTGATCAGCGCGAAGTGAATACTTATTCCAACGATGTATTTTAATCCATTTATGTAAAGGTTAAACAATTATTTTAGTTTCCGAGCTATTCTTTTACCCGGCTATCTGTTAACAAACCGGCAAACGAATTTTTCAGTTTTAGAACTAATAAAATTACATTGCATAGAATTTTTTATGATTTGAGGTACATCAATTTAAGAAATGGATAAGGACTAGATAATAATATACTGTATATATTTATATGTACAAAGATTTTCTACATAAATTTAAAGTGAATTTGTTTTCTTAACCATTTTTGGGGAATTAATTAATTATTAATTCTTAATCTCGCCCTGTTTTATTCTTTTTAGCATTGAAAACACTTCTCCCGTTATTCTTGTGCAGTTAGAAGGCACTTTAAGTAGAACCTTTACGAAATGTTATCAGATTGAATCAATACTTAAGAGCATAGAATATAAGCTCTTCGAGAATTCCTGAGACTTCTAAAGGCTTATGGCAGTCCAATCAAACTTGTGTTTGTTATATACTAGGCAAGATGGATGGACTTCAGATGGACTTCAGCCCATCTAATGTGCCCGTGCCCTGCGATAGCCAGAAAATGTTCATTTTTATTTTCTATTATTTTCTATTTTTTATTATGTTGAAGCTATTTGAGCCAGTGCACTTGAGCACTTTTACTCTCTATTAACTCGAGGTAAATTCGAAACCCCTCTTTACGCCTTGACTGGATTATTGTTCATCACTTCATCAGACTATGCAATAATTGACCTCAGATCAGATCTATAAAAAAATATAGAATTATATTTTTCATACTTAACTTTTCTTGTTTTAATGGTTGTAGAGCATTTAAAATTATATTAAAAGCCAGCTTCTTGACCCTTATATTCTATAACCTAGTGTATCTTTTGTCAAAAGTTAGACATAATTATTTAACACTGTCCTTCCATTATTTGAGTGTCTCAGAAAGAATTATATATACTTATAATCGAAAGAAACTAAAATAATAGCTAATAAAAAAACCTAAAAAAAATTTAATAAGGTTAAATAAACTTAACATAATAAAAGCCTTAGTAATATAATAAAATATTTTATTAAAATTATAAATATAGTTAAGATTTTATAATAATTTTTATTTATTTTATAAACGTTTAAAATTAAATATTTGTTTAATATTTTTTAATATATTCTATATTTCGACTCTCCTCGAAAGTCATCATCAGGATCTGAATCTAAAATTAATAATCATAAATAAATATTAATAAAATCTATATACAAACGTCATGTGCTTGATTCTGTTGTCTATATTATGTTGTTAAGATTTTATTTATTAAAAAATGCGCGGTGAAGTCAATATAAGAAATGTGACTTTGATATACAAAATATCTTAGTATATTTATAAATAAATTATGCTAATTATTATTATAAGTAATGCGTTATCTAAAATCCAAAAAGTGCCACTTCTGCCTCCATAAATAACTTAATTGAACATAAATATTGTGACAGAAATAAATATATAAACATAATCTTTAAACGTCAACTAACTTTAATTATTATTTAAAATGACGGGAATTTGGGTTTGGTGAGTAAATTTCCATATTAGCAGAACTGAAAACAAAATGGAAATTTTCACCTTCATAATTACATGCAATTAAATTATTATAATTAAAGATTAGTGCATCAAATATTGCGCATGTGATGCGCACTTAAGTAAGCGTTTGGGTGCAATTAAATTCACATTAACTAAATTTGACCCTGATACTGGTTTCGTAGGTTGTTCTTGCAACGCATATTTGACACACTCCTTATAATTCAGCCTACAATAAACTAAGCAATTTGCATAAATTTCGTTAAATTCCGAATATAAAGTTCATCGCGATTTAAGTTGAAACTCGACAGATATCTGCTCGAATCAAGGTGCGCATGCGCCTAATACGAATATATCGCGTCAAACAACATCAATATTATGTCATAAATGTATATATCACATAAACGCATGTAAATTAGGTAAACAAATAAAAAATATTACAAAAACTTACAAGTGAACGTCCAAACACACATATCTATAAACAAACAATTTGCGATTATAAGTGAAGAGGCTTTTGGTATTAACAACATTATCAAATGCTGTCATCAATGAGTCAATCGCCTCCAACTTACCCATAAACAATAGCAATTACTGGCAAGTGCTTCTGCTCTTTGTTGAGCTACAAACAAATGCAGGTGTGTTTATTTAATGGGATATATTTTGGAATAACACATTATTTGTATGTGAAAAAAAAATATTTTATACATAAATAAATAAAAATACTAGCCATCGTCATAAAACAATCTACAGAATTAAGTGTCCATAATTAAATTTTTTGGTACACTAACCATATAGTATCTATGTAGGACGTGTCATATTCTTAAGTGCTTAATAAAATAGCTGTGTTCATTGTAACATGTACAATATTATGTACCCATCAGTTGATTGACTATAAAATTAATTTTAGTTGCAAGCCATTTGCCATGCCATTTTGCAGTTATGTTTCCTAATAAAAATTGTTACACACATTAAATGCACCGGAAATTTCATTTTCCATTTATAAACACGAATAAATAAGCATAAAGGCTTTTAAACGAAAACTTATATGAATAATATTTATTTCAATAACTACACCTATACGGCTATGGTACAATAAAAAATAACTAAATTAAAAGTGCTAAAACTGGAAAGAATCATTGGTATATACAGAGACTCATTTACGCAGAGTAGAATTACCTCTCCTAAATAAGTTCAAAGTTTAATTGAAAACATATTATTACATATTATTGTAAAAAAATTCATTAAATCTAATGTAAAATAACCCGTGTCCCTCTTCTCCTCACTCTTTCTTTTATTAAGTATTCCTTAATAAATCTGTCTCTTCCTCTTCTTCGATTTTTCAATGGTTTTAAATTTTATTTGGATCTGTTAAATTTATATTTGCAAATTGTTAAATTGAGATTTTATTGGGTTAATAAAAACTTTTTATTTTAAAAGAAATCCTTAGAAAAATACCAGTTACAAGATAAATTTTAAAAATCCTTCTTTTTGACAGCAAAGAAGAAGAATGTGGAAAAGGATGGCCAGTGGTGCCCAACCGGTGGTACGCGAGATGTTAGTTAATGATAGTTAATGAATCAAATTTAACAGATATGTATACAAAGCTTGTAGTTTATCCATTGAAACCTCAGTTCTTAGAAAATGAGCACAAAAATCTCCAAGTATTTACATATCTATTCATAGCCTACATGCACTTATGCACTTATACAATTCATTATACATTTGGCCAGAGATGCATAAAGCATATTAAAAACATCATACAGTTTTATTATTCTTAAACTATTATGATTATTCTTAAAACTTCTGAAAACAGAAAGATCGTAATTATTAAACTAAATTTAAGGTAATCGAGTTCAATTTGTTATTAAATTTATTTTCTTATCATTAATATCGCTGCATTACTTTCGTCTAAACAGAATTGATGTGTGATATAATTTGCGAAATGTTTTATATCTAATTTATAGCATGAGTTCATATTTTACCTAGAACTTATTTATTTACCTCGGACTTTATAAGATTTTCGAAATTCATAGAAAATCAGAGAAATCAAAAATCACAGCTACACTACGAAATTTAATCGAAAAGATTAAAATTTGTAAATTTCAAAATTTAAGAAATTTCAAAAGTTAATTATAAAGAGGTTTCGAACAGTGGTGAATAGAACAACAAATTTTTTTATTATTTTAATTAATTGAGCTTTTGGATGACCATACAGCTGTTTCGAATATAACCGAATATAACTGCTATCATTAGTAGAAAACAGCAATTTTTCTGGTGTAAAACACCAAAACAAAAACTTTAAAAAATATTCCCTACAAGGAAGTTTTTCTATAACGGAACTGTAAATATTATTATATACTTTTTGTTATTTTTTAATGTGTGCAAAAATAGATTATTCATAGAGTCGGTTCATAAAATTGTCTGATTACATCCTCATATACTAATACAGTAATAAATTAAACCTAATATAAAATAATTATATATTTAAATTTAATTTATAATTACTTATTTATAAATTAGTTTATCAAAATGGATTGTGAACAACAAATAACATGTTTATAACTCACTAACTAATTCAATTATAACTTAACCATAGCTTAGGGGATATTCAATTCAGTATAGGCTAGCAAATTCAATCAAGTTTTTGTTGTTCTTGTCTTTTTTAAAAGCTGTTCATCAAAAATTATTAATAAATTTAAACACATTACTGAAGCGATAATTTTATGCTTACTTCTCGTTTGGTAAATCGTAAAAATATAACAACAACACCAACTACAACAATGCGGAACAAGAGTATTCAAGTATTGTTGTAACGTTATGCTGTTACTCTATTCTAGATATGAAATGAAAAAAAGAAAATGAACTGTAAACTAATAGTAACGGTAATCTATTAACTGCTGACTTATATTAAAAGTCTCTGGCAGAATATAAAAAGAGAATTTAATAAAAAAAAATTTTTTTCATATATAAAATATGAAATAAAAGTTTTGCAGATTATTTTGATATAAATGTGTAAAAATGATTAAAAAATATTTATTTAAATTTTTAACATAATATGAGTTATTATTTCCCTTCGATTAAAATTGGTTTTAAGCAATGCCCATTTGACATGAAAGTTTGCACAAAAGACTTAAGCAACAAACTTGCGGTTAAGTGAAGAAGCAACTCGAAAGTTTTTATCACTTATCAGTTGTTGAGTTTATATATCATTTATCACAAACTTATACTTAATAGCTTAAATTATTGTTGTTAGCAACATTTGTAAGTGATTATGACAGATCATATACAGTTTTTTGTGTAATATTAGTTAACACATAACAATTAAGTCGCCTCTTTCGATCAAATCGGACGGTTATGTGATTTATTATCTTTGCATTTCATTGACAAACAATTTTCACTTCGGTTGACAAATAAATCAAATTACAAAATAAAAATGCAAAATTTTTACATAAATAAAAGTTGCAATATAAAATTTTTAATGGCCAATAAACATTTACTTAGATTAAGTTTCATTTATACTTAATCAAATGATTATTTGTAATTATCCTTCAGCATTTTACATTTTTTATCATCTAACCTAAATAATTAATAACTTAATTATCTATTTTTTGGCATAACTAGATACGCCACTAGTAACTGCTATTGAATAAAAATGAAACTAAACTAAAAAACGTTATTCATCCAAATTTCGTAAAATCTTGACACCAGTGAAGGAAATTGCTTATTGACGTATTTTATTTCTAATATTGATTCATTGATTCATTACAAATACTTATTCTTAAAAGGTATCAGATATGAAAATAGGTCAATGCATATAAATGTGTATGCTTATTTTTTTTATTTGTATTTCGTTAAAAAGTAAAAATAATCATAACTTAGTCCATTCTCTACTCAGATTATTTCCTATGTAATGATTGTATTAGAAGATCCCGATTTCTCTTATTTTTGTGGCTCTGTGAACTATTTTCGTATTTAGTATACAAAAAGCTTTCAAGTATTTAAAATATATAAATCTAAACAAGTTTTAATGACTATATAATAAGTCAATTGGAAATTAGGCAATGAGTGAGTATGAGTATTCAAATCTTGTAATTACTAATGTATAAGTGGAAACCGGGACATGAAGGGCAATGAAATAGCAGATTCTCTTTTCATTTCATTTTTATTGCAGAGCTCTTCTGCGGGGTAACAAATTGCTTCACAAATAATTTATTATGTGAGCAGGAGAAACAAAATTTATTTAAACACTGCTGAGCCCAAATAGGCATGCGGCAGTGAAGAAGATTCTTGAACACATTAAAGTTGAGGCTATCCTTAACCTTAACAGAATGCGTATTAAACTCTACACTAAACTTCTTACAGGACACTCAATTATCACATAAAGAATATAGGTGCGGTAGAAAGTGATTCCTGTTCATTCTGTCATGAGAAGAAGGAAACATCAGAAGATATTCTATACAACTACACAGCTGCGGCAAGATGTAGACTTGACTAGCTTGAAAGCGAGATCTAACTCCCAAAAAATTAAGCCCACAGCAATTATGAGATTTATAAATAGTCTAGAATTGTTTTAGCTGAGCCTTTAGACGGGCAATAGTTCTTTTAGGTCGGTGTGTATTCATAGCCTATTATTTAACAATAATAATGTATAAGTAATGTATATTTCTTTTAGAAAATTACAACCTAACTAGAACGAGTAACTTTTACTTAAGGGGCCTGAACCTATTTATAATTTGGCTAGAAAGATATGGATAGATATTCCATGTTCTTTGAATATGTGGTTTGGGCAATATATGTTCTCACAAGTAGTAGTAACAAAAGTAAAAGATAATAAGAGAAAAACTAGTTACAACAAGAATAATATATAATGAAATAAGATTAATTTAAAGCTATGGCGTAGGATCTTTTCAAGTCAAAGCATCCTGGGACATATAGATTGCCAAACTCTTTTTAAAGCAATGATTTTATAAATAATAATTTTATGAATTTTTTTATGTTTTCATAATGTGTTTTATTTTTATTGTTATTTTATAAGTTATTCAAAACAGCTAATCATTTACCTTAGACTTTCGTTATTAAGTTTATTCACTTTTCACACTATCGTACTTATACAAAACTATATATAATTATTTTAGTTTAATTTATACATTTTTTAAATATATATTTCGTTTTCTTACACTCTGTAAACTTAACCTTATCTGTTCACAATTTCATTTTATCTCATATTTTTAAGCTTTAAATTTACTTTTACTTTAAATAAAATTATTTTTTTTTTCATAATTTATAGTTTCACATAACGCCGGTACAGCATTTTATATACTCGTATATAAATGGGTATGCATGTGAATAATAAATGAAATATGACAAAATATATGTCTTCGAGAAGAATTACTGCTATTATATCTTTTAACCCATGCCCAAACTAGCTTGTCAGCTTATGAATTCAATAGTGAAGTTTAATTGTGTAGTGTAGATACAGTTAAAGTTAAACCAATTATAAAGAAAAAAAAATTATATGCAAATTTAAAAATCTTGAATGCGACTATGAGATTTTTCGGTTTTTGTGTACGAGATTTGGTACAAAGTTATTAAAGTCACTTCCTCAGATTAAAAAACTGAAATGGGCAAATGTATAAAACATTTCTTCATATATTAGTTATATTATACCTACATATGTATATATATACACTATAAATTATAAATACGTACGTACAGAAATAAATATCACTTCACGAAAGTATTTAAATGTTAATGATTTAAATCAATTGAATAAATATTTTCAGTTTATTGCATTTGATTATAATAAAGCTTAAATTGAATATTTTATAAACAAACTTTTATATCTTCTGCTTAAAGTTGGTAATTGTAAGCGTTACTTAAAAGCGTTACTTACAACCAGAACAAAAATTTTCATTTCTACTACTCGTGTTTAGATATGTAAATCGGGCTTAGATGAGCGCTAAAAGTAAAAGTATTTGCATAATCATAACAAATTGTTTACAAATATATAAAAGACATAACAATTAAGTGATATTAAAAGTATCCGCAGAATTTTGTAACTAAAAAAGTTGATGAAATTTAACAATTGATATAGCAACAGCGACACGTAAGCGGTCAGGAGATAGTGAAGACACCAAAACATCAACCACATGGAAGTTTGGAATCATTCAGAATCATAGAAAGCAGGCTACGCAAAGACGCCTCGATGTTTGGGTATTACATGCATTAAAACAAAAAAATGTGATTGATCGAATTACCATCAGTGAAACTTTGCTGAAAAGCAAAGAAATAGAACCATTTTTAAAGTAAATCATAAGGGGCGTTAAAATGGATTAACCTCTTCAAACTCTAGATTGACGGCAAAAAAGGTTATGTTGAGTGTTTAGTATGATTGGAAGGAATCCATCTATTGCGAGCTGCACCTAACTGATTCAATGGTTAATTCATTCCTCTACTACTCACAACTTTGTTCTAACTAACGTGATTAAATACAGACAGAATCGTCGTCGTGATCGAAGTTGAATCGAATGTTGTTGTATGTTGCTCTTAATGTCTAATTTTTAATTTAGATTAAAAACAACAATAATTTTACATCAAACTAGACCTTGATTGTCTATAAAACATAGTCCTATAGTTAAAATGATATACTAAAATAATTAAATTCCATTTTTCACGAAAAGAAAGAGTTTTGTACTAAATATCAATGGATAGGTGACAAGACAATGTTCTATAACTGGTGAAAAACTGTTGAATAAAAATTTTTTTTTTATATGTAAAAAGCATTAAAAAAGTTAACCATTAAAAATTTGAAACCTTCACTATGACCAAGGCTTAATAATGTATATTAGTAGCTTAATTTGCACCACTTCCAACAACAAGTAAAGCTTGTAATTATTAAGTGTAGCTCCATACATAAAATTGTTGTATCAAGTTTTGCAAAGGTTAAAGGTACATTCTTATTAAAAAAAAATAAAAAACAATTAATTTTAATACAACAAATATTCAACAAATTGACAACAAATTCTGTTTAAATGCTCAATAGTCCAAAGTCGTCACAATAAATTATAATTAGAAGTTTAGCAATGATCTGTTCACCTTGCTAATTAATAAAACTCTAAAAATTTTCAATGTTAATAAACTTTTATTCAACTTTTTACAGAGAGAAAAATCGAAACGTTCTCCTCAATCAAAACAAAAAACTTAAAAATATTTGAAATTGAATTTTACTTTTTAAATTCAATAAATGCACAGCCAACTGGGTCGCCACAGTACCCCCTCCTAGCGATGGAGTACTAGCAACAACGCGACACCACAACTAAGTCGACAACACCACTCTTAATCCCGAAATTCCGCTAACCTTGCTGGGAAACGCACTACTCTACCAGCTCGTGTCACTTTCGGAATCGGCAACAGGGATTCACGCCTACAATCACCAGAAGTCACTAACTGATCACCATTCAACAACGCTGAAGGCTGACGCGTTTCTGGAACAACCTGTTCAAGATCATCACACGTTAAGTACGCCGCCTTCAACCTATCATTCGAAACAGTCACCTCTCTCCCACGGCAAACAATAACAGACGTCTTCTCATTACGACTCAGCACCTCAAATGGACCTTCGTAAGGCTGCTCAAGTGGAGCTCGAGCCCGATCCACTCGAAGAAAAACGTGCTTACAATTAATAACGTCACGCGGAACATACACAGATGGATGACAATGTCTTGTTGATTCAACGGATTTAACCTTAGCTAAAGCCCTTCGCAACGCCGACACAAAATCAGTCTCGGACGACTTCTGCTTGAAATCCGAAAGCATCTGCCCTGGAACACAAAGAGGATTTCCAAACAACATCTCTGAAGGACTAGCATTTAGGTCTAGTTTCGGTGTCGTTCGCAATCCCAACAACACAAGCGGAAGAGACTGCGTCCAATTACTTGAGGAATGACATCGAATGGCTGCCTTCAATGTTCTATGGAAACGTTCAACCATGCCATTTGCTTGAGGATGATAAGCCGTGGTATGAAAGTGTTTCACTCCAAGCAATCTCGTCAGTTCCCGAAATACAGCAGACTCAAACTGCCGACCCAAATCAGTGGTAATAGCCTGCGGAGAACCAAAACTTGCCCCCCAACCGTCGATAAAAGCCGCTGCAACTTCTTCTGCCGTAATGCCCGACAGAGGCACAGCAACAGGCCACCGAGAAAAACGATCGACGCAAGTCAAACAATAACGCTTCCCCTGAGACAAAGGCAATGGACCCACAATGTCAACATGAACATGCTGGAACCGACTATCAATATCAGCAAACGAACCAATTGGTGTTTTAGTATGCCGCTGAATCTTGGACTTCTGACACGCAATGCAACTACGCACAAACACAGCTACATCCTTAACCAAACCAAGCCAAACATACCTAGCCTGCACCAATTTCCGCGTTGCTCGAATACCAGGATGAGCCAAACCGTGGAGTTTTGAGAGTACCAGCTGCCGACAGTTTGCGGGAACAAAAGGACGAACACGACTGCCTGACACATCACAGTACAGTTCAATACTCGAATCCGGCAATCTCAACTTCTTCAACCCAACACCATCTTCAGACTGGCTCTTCAGCTGAGCGAGCAACTCTGCATCAGTCTTCTGCCCCTCAGCAATTAACTCAATAACATTTGCCTCCAACTGAACCGTAGCAACCCGAGACAAAGAGTCAGCCACCGTATTATCTGCACCAGCCAGATGACGAATATCAGTGCAATACTGACTAATAAACTCCAGCTGTCTTGCACGACGAGGAGATGCCTTCTCACTTATTTGCCTGAACGCAAACGTTAATGGTTTGTGATCCGTAAAAATGACGAAATCACGTCCCTCTAATGCATACTTAAAATGCTGGACAGCTTGATAGATAGCAGTCAACTCACGATCATAAGCACTATACTTAGTCTGCGCTGAACTCAAACCTTTTGAATAAAATGCCAATGGCTGAGTCACACCTTTCACTACTTGTTGGAGAACAGCACCCACCGCAACGTCTGAAGCATCAGTCGTGAGCGTCAATTGTGCATCCAGAGCCATGAAGTTAAGCAACGTAGCTTGGGCAAGATCATTCTTGCAAGCCTCAAAAACCTCTACATCTTCTGGAGTCCAAGAAATCACCGACTTATCATTCTTGCGGTTACCTGGTGTAAGATGAAACAACCGCTGCTGATTCTGCACAGCGTTACGCAGAAACGGCCGATAAAAGTTCACCATGCCTAAGAATTGTCTAAGCTGTTTCACCGTTGCTGGCAGAGGAAAATCACGAACAGCTTGAACTTTACTCTCCGGAGGACGTAAACCCTTTGCACTAATAACGTGCCCAAGGAACTCGATCTCGGAACAGCCGAACTTACACTTGGCAAAATTCACGGTCAAACCAGTTTCTCTAAGTCGATCTAAAACCAGTCGCAAATGCATTCTGTGTTCTGCTTCATCTTTTGACGCAATTAAAATATCGTCGATGTACGCAAAAACGAAATTAAAATCACCTAGAGTCTCATTCATAAAACGCTGAAACGTCTGGGCAGCATTACGGAGACCGAAAGTCATAAAGCGAAACTCGAACAGGCCAAACGGAGTTGTAATAGCTGTCTTCGGAATGTCTGCCAGTGCAAGCGGTATCTGATGATACGCTTTCTGCAAATCTATCTTCGAAAACATAGTTTTACCATGAAGAATACTCGTCACATCATGAATGAACGGAATCGGATACCGATCAGGTTTAGTTTGCGCGTTGAGCATGCGATAATCGCCACACGGTCTCCAACTTCCATCGCCTTTGCGAACCATGTGAAGTGGACTTGCCCAACAGCTTTTCGAAGGTTGACAAATCCCCGTCTGGACTAAAAATTGGAATTCCTTCTTGGCTTCTTCAAGTTTGGCTCCAACTAAACGTCGGGGACGAGCAAATGACGGCGCACCAAATGTCTCGATGCAATGTTCAACCTTAGTAACTAAACCCATCCGATTTGCACTCATAATGCCTAAATCACGGTATTCATTAACCAGCTCAGCAAAAGCTGAAACTGAACCACACACACGCACAGTATCTTCTTGAGACACAGCAGCCTTACCCTTCATCATCAAAGTCGTCTTCGAATCAACTAACCGCTTCCTTTTCAAATCCACTAACAAGTCATAGTGATTAAGGAAGTCGGCTCCAACAATAGGACAGCTAACATCCGCAATCACGAACGTCCACGGGAAATCTCTACGCAAACCCAAAGACAAAAGCAGTCGACGCTCGCCAAATGTTTGAATAGGCGTACCATTAGCGGCATATAAATTAACTGATGCAACACTGTTAGCCCTTTGCTTCCAACGACAGAACGACTTCGGTAAAACTGATATGTCCGCACCAGTATCAATGAGAAAAACGGTCGACGTGGCGGGATCTTTAATACTAAGTCGAGCTATACGAACACTAACCCCTTCTCGGCTCGACGACGTAGAAGGAGTGCCTAGTTTTTTGACTGATGAGAGCTTGCCACAAAACTACAGGGCTGCCGACAAGCATTAGCTCTATCACCAAACCTTTCGTGATACCAGCACCAATCTGGATGACTTCCTGGTCGGGAACGAGTTCGCCTACGTCTCCTCGATGACGATCGACTTTGCACCGACTCACTACGACGTAAATCCAAACGACTCAGACGCTGTTCGATTTGCTCAAGCCTTCGTAAAATCACAGCATTCTCAGAATAGGCTGGACAATCAGAGGCTGACGCTACAGCTATCTGTTGAAAATCACCCGCCTCGCAAATACGATCTGCTAATTTCGCCAGTTCTGCTAGTGCCACGTTCGATGCCTGCAGAATAGCGCGCACTTGTGGTGGCAAACGCTTCAGCCAAAGAGACTTAAGGAACTCATCGCTCACCTTGTCTTTAGCTAATGCTGTCAACTCCGTTAGCAACTGTGTTGGGCGTCTATCACCAAGTTCAACTTCTGACAACAACCGTTGAATCTTCCGCTGCTCGCTCTCACTGTACCGCTCTATGATGCAAGCCTTTAAATTAGCGTATCTTCCAGTTTCAGGAGGATGAAGCACTGCATCACTTACATCGGCGATAACACTTGACTCAATCGCTGCTACTACCGTGTTGAACTGTGTGATATCACTCGTAATGGCAGCTACTGCGAATTGCGCCTCGATCTGAGCAAACCAAATCTCCGGTCGCTCGTGCCAAAACGGTGGCACCTTCACTGCTACACGGTTTACGACACTTCCACTATCAGAAGCCATTACTACACCTTCGTCTGCAACTGACATCACAGCTCGATAATTAGATATTTAGCTCAGAAGTTAATATTTCTAAATTTAAACTTTTTCGAAATCACGTCGGGGTCACCAATTTAGCAATGATCTGTTCACCTTGCTAATTAATAAAACTCTAAAAATTTTCAATGTTAATAAACTTTTATTCAACTTTTTACAGAGAGAAAAATCGGAACGTTCTCCTCAATCAAAACAAAAAACTTAAAAATATTTGAAATTGAATTTTACTTTTTAAATTCAATAAATGCACAGCCAACTGGGTCGCCACAGAAGCATACGTAATGTTCTAAGAAGAAATATTAGAGAATCCATTAATCAGAAAATATGTGATAATATAAAATATATATATACTGTACACTACATGTCGTCATAGTTTTCAATTAAATAATATATTAAATTATTTAAAAACATTCCTATAACTTAATGTAGTTAAATAACAGTAAACAGAATTTTATCTTGGAAGTAACATGTAATGCTAATACTATTATACTACTATAATACTATTAGAACATTATACAGCCGTTCGACAATTATTTACAGTAGATAATAGATGATATATCCCATTGATTGCCTATCTCACAGAAGATATGTTTCACTTAACATAAACTATAAGCAAGTGAAATGTGTTTGATAACACAAAAAATATTTAACCCATGCTAACTTAGGTCATTTAAGTCATGAAATGCTTCATGCAGTATTGAACCGGAGTCTGACACCCTATATGATCACCTGGTTCAAACGGAAACCGAAAGACACAAATTACTATCTCACTTAGATACTGATCGGATATGAATACTATTAAAAATACCTACACTGCATGGGAAGAGCAGATTTACTCGAATGTATTTGTGAAGACGGAGACTGTAATGACGCAGAACACACTTTTTTTCTGTAATAGGTAGTTCACACTATTAGAAGAAATACAAGTCTGAATTGCATAAATAAATCCCGAAAATATAATAAAAACGATGCGAGCGAACCCATAGAACTGGCAATTGATACGTGATTTAAGTCATCAAAGCAAAAAAATTACCCCTAGAAAGGAGAAACAGAAACTAAGTTACTAAAACATGCAGCTACCGGAAAATGTGGTAAATAAGTAGAGGTATGAGCGCAGATTGAAAACCAAAAGCACGTAGTTTAAAATGTGAACATAAAATAGACGCTTCCCGTAGTTCCAAAGTTGAAAGCAATTACAGAGGTATGTTAGAGAGTCGGGTGTTTAACGATGCATAAAGCTTTAAATCTTCTAACTATAAAAAAAATTTAAAAAGTTTCTTAAAATTCATTAAAGGTTCCAGTTGATTTAAAACTATTCAATTTTATATAGTCACACAATAAATCAAAATATCTGACTTCTGAGGATTGTCATTATAATCTAATCTAACCCATTGATTTGAATTGATGGGGTTCGAACAGTTGCACTACAAGTTTAATATAAACATAGGGATAATTTAGTACTGAATATTTTTCAAATATAATATTTAACAGTACCCAATTAATTTATTTAAGTTTATTTAAAACTTTTTTATAGTAATAGAATTCTTTTAATAAGCGAATAAACTTTTTAATGAGAAAATTATTATTACAATTATAACAATTAAAAATTTTACAGTTGATTTAAAAAAGTCTTATAGTTCAGAAAACTATTAGTCATTTACGATCAATTAATGTCGTTTTCGATTGAAAAATTAAATGCCATTTTCGATTGATAAATCTGGGGTAACTTTTTCAATCGAGATACATTTTTAGTGCAATTTTCATTTTTAATTCGTATATCTCGTGCGGATTGTGTAACACTTGAAATTAATTTATTAAACTTAAAATATTTTGTCAGATTATTAAAATCAACTTAAAAATACCAGTTGTTTATATTATTAGATATTTGAATTACATTTGGTATTTTGGAATTACGCTAAACATATTCGATTGAACCACAAAATTCAAATAAAAAATGACAGATCAAGAGCAAATCTAGATTTGCCAATCAAAAACGATGTAAAATATAACAGTAGCAATCTTAGTCCGCCGTAATCTCTACAAAAATGTATGTTATAATTTAACAGACTGAAACAACAACAACAAATTCTTCAATTAACAGCTTACTCAGTTGTCATAATGTGAACCTAAAAATTCCTCTTTACTCAAGGAAAACTATTATAATTTTACAAGCTGTAACAACAACAACAAATTCCTTAAGTAATGGCTAACACAGTTGTCATAATGTGAACCCAAAAGCTTCTCTTTACTCAAGGAAAAGTGTTATAATTTGACAAGCTGAAACAACAAAAACAAATTCCTCAATTAACGGCTAGCCCAGTTATCATAATGTGAATCCAAAAGGTCCTCTTTACTCAAGGAAAACTGTTATAATTTGACAAGCTGAAACAACAACAAGAGCAAGTTCCTTGAAAACGATTTGTCCAATTATTATACTCAAAATTTCCTTTTTTTCTTATTTTCATGACACAAAAAAATTAAAAGAAGATATGGAAGGAATATTTAAATGTATGTTTATAAAAAATGCATTTAAATATATATATATATAAACACATTTATTTTTATATGAATAAGTATGACTTCATTTAATATGCATGTTTGAAATATTAATTCACCATGCATGTGAATAATTTTGAATATTTATGTATGTACATAATTTAAGTGTTAATAAACCATAAAAATAATTTTATGACGAGATTTCGGATTATGTTGAGCGTATCATGATTTTTAATAAATTGTATTTATTTTTTATTTTTAATTTATTTATTTTTTTTTTTTATTACTTATGAATTATTAATAAATGCGAAAATTTTTCTACTCATATAATTATATACTTTTTCCGCATTTTTCAATATGTACATATAATGTTTGAATAGATAAAATAAATTAAATATAATAATTTAAACTGTAATAAAATAATCACCTTTCACTTTTATGCGAAGAAGCAAGCGTATGAATAAGTTTAAAAATAACGGCTTTTTGTATTGCTGCAACTTTCCTCGCTATTGCTTTTATATGCAACGAAGGGTTTCAATATTATTATTGTTGTTGTCAATCAAAGCGCAATACCACTCGTAAATCACCGCAGCATAATAAATAGTAATTTAGCACAAAAAAAATATATATGTATGTATATGATTTCATATAGAAGCGCGCAAAAAAAAGACACTCACACACACACTGAGCACAAAATAATATTAAAAAAGTAACACACGAAAAATTGTTAAAGCTTGAGTCATGCACAAATGAAGAAGGAATAAATAAATATTTTAAATATATTTATATGCGTATATATATATGTATAAATTGTTTTTTTTTGTTGTTGAATTTAATTATTTGTTGGAAGAAGCTGAAGTAACAATATATTTTTATAAATATTTCTTATAGTACATGTTACCAGAAATATTTCTATTTTTATTTGTTTATGTAAGAATTAAGCATTTTCCCAATACGGCAACCATCATTTAATATTAGAGTAAAGCGAAATTCCTTTAATAAATTTAATTAGTTTTTAATTGCTTAAGCGTCGCACACATATAATTTAATATTGCTTTACGTTTTGTTTATATTTTTATTTTTAGTTTTGTTTTTGTTTTTGTTTTGTTACTCAAATGTAGCTAGTTTGCTTCGTTCATATTAATAAAAAAATATATTATAACTGCACCAGTAATTACAATAATACAATAATCACACAAACTAATATTAAACAGATATGCATTAACACGTTGATTTATTTATATGTGCGTAGAAATTTAGAGATGCATAAACAATTTTTGTTGCTTTTTTTTAACAAATTATTTGGTGTTAAAAGTTTGCGTGGCTTCTACAACGAAATAACTGCATATTACCGCCATTAAGAGCTTTCGAATTACTGTACAGGAACAATAACAATAACAACAGCAATAGCAGTAACAGCAGTAACAACAATAACTACAACAACAAATACAATAACAATGAAGCAAAAAGCGTAGCACAAATCGTAGCACGAAACCGTAGCACACAAGCAAAAGTGGAAACGATTAATTTAAACAACAAACTCGAGACAAATAAATGCTTCGTTGTGCTCACTTTGCCGACTTCTTTATAACTAAAATCTTGTGCTTGTGCTTGTTCAATGCTAACAAAAATTAAACTAAAGCTCTGCAGTTTGCTAACAAATAGAGAAGTTTGAACTGCAATTAGCTGTTTAAGCCATTTTACGTTTTTCTTACAGTTGCTCTCTTTCTATGTTTGTCTATATAAACTTACGGCCAGGCCAGTTGAGTTTTGATAGTTCTTTGCTGACTTTGCTCTTAACTTGCCTAATTGTTGTTATATTTAATCTGTGTGAATTTGTCAGTCATTTATTTATTTGTTTTTGTTATTATGCTATTTTTTTGAGATTTTTTTTTCTGATCTCTAATCTAACTTCTTAATTTCTTATGAGAATTTTAATGCGTAAATCTGTGTGCTGAGTTAAAAATTAGTGCAAATATTCACGCTACGGTAAACAATGCTTGACCATTATACTGAGGGTAAAGTAAGTTCTTAATTCTTAATTGTGGGAAGCCAAGACTCAGTAATTTTTGTTTATTTTTGAAATACTTAAATTGGTGTGAATTTTTTTTTTTTTTTGAGTTTTTGAGTTTTTGTTAATAATAATAATATGCAGGGAAATAAAATGTGTTTATTGTGTGATTTAGTTTTTATTTTTTCTCAACTAAGTTCAAATAATAGACCAGTTATATATTTAGTTGTAATATATTTTTATATATGTAGATTGAATTTTTTTTTTTTTGGTTTCTGTTAATCATAATTGGTTAGGTTAGGTTATACCAATCCACTTACGTCTATAGGCCCTTTGTACTACCGCATTATTAAAAACCCAAGGGTTAAAACCATCTAGAACAAAGCTTATAATGCTATTCAAAGGAAGTAATCATAATAATATGCAAAATAATTAAATGTGTTTATTGTGTGATTTATTTTTTTTTTTAACTTAGTTCAAATAATAAAGCAGTTATATATGTATTTAGTTAAAATATTTTTTTATATCGATTCAATTTGGAATAAGAACTCAACAGAAAAATAAAAAAAAATAGCAATTAATAAAAGTTTTAACGAATTTTGACAAGTTCATGTCTTAACGCAAATACCAGACTGAACACGCACTTACCAAAAATTTTTTCCAATAGTTTTATGAATTAAATACTTTAAAAAAATTTTAAAGATTATAATTTAAATTTTCATTTTTATCGACAACGATAAAGGACTGTTTTTAATTTTTATTTATTTTATATAGTTATTTTTTATATTCCTATATAAGAATATATGTTCCTATATATAAATGGAACATTCCTATATAAAATTCATAAACTCATAAAAAAATATTTCTGTATAAAAATCATATAAAAATGTCACTAACATTTTGAAGTGCATTGAATTTTTTCCTCAGGACGAATTCCTTTGAAAATATAGGTTAACGATATTAGATATTTTTTTCTAATATACATATAGCTTCAAACTAAACAAACAAAAAACTTTTTATATAACATTATAGTAATCACATTATCCATAAAAACTATCGTATATCACCCTCACAATATTTTTTTTCTTAAAATTTTTTAAAAAATTAATAAAATTAAAAAACGACTGTTTGTGGTATACAATAAAGGTATTATGTTTCATGGAATTTCCATTTAGCCTGAAAATATGCTAGATTCTTTAGAAATAAAAAACAGAAAAAATAAATTATTTAATAAATATTTAATGAATATTTAATAAACTGAAGTAATTATAAGATATTGAAAAAATTATTCTGTATTAAACTCATAATAAATAAAGAAAGTCCTTCACTTTACTTAAGTAAGCGTTAAATGATTTAGTTAGCTGAATTATGGATAATAAAATAATTCAAAATTGAAGCGTTAGCTAAGAGTAACAAAAAACTCTATATATGTATTAAAGATGAACACAAGAACTTTATCAGAAATAAGCAAAAAAACATAACCAATAGTATCAAAATTAGTGTAAGACAAACATAACAATAATTCCGAAAAATTATTATCAAAATAAGTGTTAACTAACAGTACTAAAAAACACTTGTTCACCATCAAAAACAAATATATAAACATTTTTAGGAAAACAGTATCAAATACGAGCCAAAGTGCTAAATAACAGTACTAAAAAATATTTAACATGTATAAAAAATGAACACAAAAACAATTTTAGAAAAATAGCATCATAAACGAGCAAAAGTGCTAACAAACAGTACCAAAAAGGCTTGTTTAATATAAAAAACAAACACAAAACCATTTTAGAAATATAGAATTATAAACGAGCACAAAGTTAGCTAGTTAACGGTACCAAAAAAGGGGGAAAAAAAGTATTAAAGATCAAAATAAAAACAAATTCAACAAAATAGCACTAAAAATTGGCATGTACAGTTTTAACTAAGAAAGAACCAAAGAATAAAATATTACATAGGTATAGATTTACAAAATTCAATTTAGTCAATTTATTTGAGTCCTTCACTATTATTTTCTTCAGACCAGTAGATTATTGCCAACTAAAACTTGTTGTATATGTCGTTTGAAAACGAGTCATTTAAATCAAAATTAAGTTCGTAAAATAGTAATTTTTCCAATACTGATACTGTTTCCTGTCGTTTTCTAAGATGATCCATATGATGTGATATTTTGTCAGAAGAAAAATACAGATCTTTTGACAAAAATTATTTAACCTTTATAGTCTAGTTAGATTTAATTTTTAAGAATATGATTTGAAGAGTTTATATTGTTTTGCTGAATTTATTGAGTGAAGCTTTAGTCAACATATCGAAACATCATCTGAATACATTTTACGTTCCAGCAAGATAACGGAGGAGATATGGAGGAGATTTAAAGCAAAAACGTTGAAGTGTCAAGCACTTTATCTGGGACATGAATCCGTTTAGCAATACTGGAAGGAAATTGCCACATCGATTTTATAGTTGTGAAAGCAATTTTTGACATTTCAGGAACCACGAAATCAAATCAGTGATCTTAATTTTATCATTTCAAAAATATTAAACGGATTTATTACAATTTACTAGAATTCAATTCACTTGAAGTAGATGCTAAATTCACTTTTACTACACTTAAATTCTTCTTTCCGAATTTAGAAAAGTGATTTATGCGATGTTGATATTATTAACAAATTTGTATGCTGGACTCAATATAGAAATTGGCGCTACTCCTTCGTCTGGCTAAAAGTTGACCTTATTAATAACACGTATCTGATAGCTTTGATTAAATTTCATTATGTATTAAGCAATTCAGTTTTATTTATTTATGTCAATTTAGTAACAATTCATAAATCATTTTTATTTTAAACAATAACGGTGAAAATAATAAAAAAAAATATTAATGAAAATTATGCCATTAAGCCTCTTTTTGACTATGCCACTTATATTACTACAAAAAATTAAATCTTCAATTTAAAATTAATAATTTGAAAATTCATTTAAACTTAAACATCTTCGTTAAATATTAGTATTTCTCTTAAATATATTAACCATATTAAGCTTTGCTTTTATGGATGAAAAATTATCGATCGTTGATTGATTGTTGTGAAAAAATTTCAAATACTTTTATAATTTTGTTTCCAATTTTAGAATGTATACTGTTATAATTTTAACTGAAATTAAAAAGCAGCTAATGAAACTGATTGATTTAGAAAATTTTGATATGGTGTAATTAAGCACTATTAATCGTTAAGTTATAATTAAATAAAAAATAATCTAACGTATTTGTTGTCACCTTTTATACCCGGTTATGCAAGTTATAATAAATTAATATCTTCATTATTGATCTATGGAAATCTTTTTAATTCTATCTTCTCAACTTTGAAATACGTTTATAATTTCATTTTGAATTTTAATTATAATGCATTTATAATTATTATTATATCCACAAAGCAACTAATAAAACTGCTTATCCTTCTTCGAAAAATACGTATACATAATATATATAATATTCGCATATATAATATACGGACTTATTATATATCTATTATATACAACTTAAACTTATATATAGAATTTTTAATAAAAATATAAAAATGTGGCACTATATAAAACGTCTTTCGTAAACAAGAACGATTTTATATAGAAGTATTTGAAAACATATTAATTATGTGTTCAATATGTTCGTCCCTTTGACGAATTTTACATATCAAGTCATAGGCTCGTTTCTTTTCACCAGACAGCAAGCAGCTAAAAAGAAAATACAAATTAATAAATTATTTTTAAATAAATCCAGTGTGTATAGAGTGAAACTTACAGCAAACTTGCTCCACTAAAGTTGCCAGTTAAATCTAAATACAATACCCAATCTTCAAAAATTTTAATGATTTTCGGATCATCTGGTTCTAAGTATAAGCGCGCCACTAAGAAACTTTCGCGAAATAGATTGCGGTCGTATAAGATTTTAATGGCTTCAGAGATCTTATTAATACCTATATAGGTACAAGCAGAATAAAGGGGTTTGCCTTCTTCCTTCAATTGCAATGCGAAAGCATTCATGCACTTTTCCCAAAATCTATAACGAAAATATAATTTTATGATTAATTTAAATTTTTTATATAAACATTTCAATTCCAATATAAATTTATTTCATATAGTTTGAAAACAATGCATTGCTATCGGTACTTATAAATATTAAAGTGATCTCAAAATACTTGACTCAAATCTACAATATTTTATAAATATTTGAGTTCAATAACAATTTGAAAAGAGGAAGTATTCTTTTATCAGTCTGGAATGCAGAAGGTAAAGTATAGAGCACAGATCGTAACTTACGATCCAAAAATGTTCTAAGTCCACACACATATCCAAAAAATTTTAAATATATTTCACCTTTAAAGTTGAAAACTTTTTGTGAGTGTTTTCTGCTCTTTGAGCAATGTTTAATAGAAATCATTATGTTGAAAGTAACATATAATAACACTTTACTTTTTCGAAATGAGTTTTGCTCATTGAAGTCCTTCATCAAAGGGAAGGCCTAATCAAACAAGCATGTGGTTTTATACCTCCAAATGTTTGTCCCTCTAAGTCGGGTCATCTCCCCCTAACGAACCCTGATCCTAATAAGAAATTAACACTATTTGTGTTCTATTTTACAGCAATATAGATCGGAGTTCTAGTTTATTTATGAAATAATATTTCATGTTGTTCATGTTGTGAAATATGTGGGTAAGCACTGTGTTTTTCTGTAATATATATTTAAATAATTAATTTAATTACTCTTTTTAAGAATACTTTTCAAATTTCAATTCAAAAGTTCTATTATAATTAATATTCTTGTTTATAACGTTAGAAAGAATTATTTTTAATACATCTACTTTTTTATTATATTTTATTATATTAATATTTAATACCTAAGATATAAAAAAAATATGACCAGTACTTACCTAATTGAAATTTTTGGTGCCATCATCAAATGCCATTCCGTAAGCTTCTTAGCTTCTGCTTGCTTCACGATGTATTCTTTAATATTACCTGTTAGGCATGGTATTATACCTAGATTTGTTCCTGTTACCCCTGACATCTTAATCTGGTTTACTGAAATATATATTAATTATATTAATAAAAATATTTAGTACGATTCCACCGAATAGACCCTTCATGCACGGTTCATTCGTTCGACACTTGTCAGAAGCATAACAAGCAGGTCTATAGTAAGGACTATAATAACAACACAATAACAAATATTTAAGTCCGATAATGCCACAAAATTATTAGACTTACATTGAACCTCAAATGCAAGAGAATACCGGATATAGTTAGCTAAATTTATTACTTAATTGGTAAAATATTATTTTTAATATTTAATAATAACGTTAAATTTTATAATTATAACAGATGGTCATAATTATAACTCTATGATCTAACTGTAGATCAGTTTTTTTATAGAATGTGAAATAATAATTACATCATTTATTATAAAACTCCAATATTAAATTCAAAACTAAATTTTCTACAAGAAGCATTATAACCCTGTCGTTTTTATAATCGTAACTTCATTAATCTATAGACGCTAACTAACCTTAAAAGACTCTTAGATGAGACGTAGAACAAAAAAGCTTAGAAAACACTGTTATAATCCATATCATTCCGTTATTCCATTCTTTATATTATAACCATAAAAAATAATTAAAAATTGTTTTGCATCTGTGGAATAAAATATTAAGTGTACTCCGTGTCAATTTGTAAATATTATATATTCCACATTCAAAGATATTGATTCAATGGATAGGTCTATTCAGTTGAATGGAGCTATTTAATATACAAAAGAACACATAAAAATTCTATCTTACATTCAGCATTAAAAATTTCTTGCAAATCATCTTTGCTACCAAAAAGCTTAGCACATAAGCTCGTATCGTCATTTCGCTCTTTTTGACTGCGTTTATCTAAAATATTTAATAATATTTGATTGGCATTCCTATTGATTTCTTTGCCTATCATGTAAAGAACTGTCGTTGGTTCCTGAAAAAAAAATTGTACAATTAAAAAACCGAGAGAATATTTTATTTACAATTACTTTTTCTCTAACAGCGGTAATTGATTGAACACGTTCTTTAGTTTCATCTACAGTCTTTGCACTGTTTTCTTCTCGGTTACCTTCAAGATCCAAATTATTGTCATTTATGTGATCTTCGTTATTATCTTCCATGTTAATTGTAGACTGCATTTCTTCAGATTTGAGGCCTGTATTCTTTTTACGCTTAGGCATAACAGTTGAAGCTTTAGTGGCCCATAGAATGTTATCTATTGAGCTAACACGCTTATTTAAAGTTGACAATACGGAGTTTGAACGTATATCAAATGTTTCCAGTGATAAATTTTTACCACAGCACAAAACAATATTCTCATCGGTTGGCAAGAACATAGCACAACGTATGGGGCAATTGAAGACTTTAGTAGTGATTAATTTATTATTTTGTTCTTTCATATCCCACACACGAACCTCGCCTGAAAGAGAGCATGTTACAAATCTATCCCCATCACTGTTACTCCATTTTATATCTGAAAATTGATTTTGCAGATTGTCAACGCTTAATGTGTGAATTTTTATTAACTCCATTGACTTTTCATCAAAACTGAAAACATGGATTTCCTTATTTGAGCCAACTACAGCAAAGCGATCTGTTACTATTGGACTCCAACTAATTCGACTAATGTAACGCGATAGCACTTTGATGGATTTTATGAATACAAATCTTGTTGGAGATGCCATTCGAAACATTTGCAAATAGCCAGTTTGAGTTCCACAGAATGCAAAATAGCCACGAAAACTAATACATGAAGCATTACCCATTTCTGGGATAGTGTAAACATCTAAAAATACATCAAATTAAATCATTTTTATTTACATACAATATTTTAAATGTACAATTATTTTAATTATTTTTCCATTTTTTATAGTAATAACAATAAATAATTATTAAAGTTTTAGGTAAATTCACATTCTTATAACGAAATAAATACTAAAATCAATTTTATTATTTCGTTATATACTTAAATACATGATATTTAAAATAAATTAATATAAACACAACATTTATGTGCTATCTAGCGAAGTTAAGGTTTTTACGTCCTATTAGCCAATTGCATTACGTCATTAGATTTCAGGCGTTTTAGTATTTATAACAGTACTATTCACAATACCCAATGGAGTTTACATTGGGTTTTACAAATAAGACTTATCAAAGTAAGTTTTTTTTTTTTACCTGCCATTAAGGTACTATTAACACACGTATCAGTATAATGCGACGAAAACGGCGCAACAAAATTTCAAGGAATTTCGCCGATACCAATTGTAGCTATACGTTTGGATATAGTTTCATTCTTGGAAAAAAGTGAGGCCCATCTAACACAAACGGTTAAAAAATTCAACTCTACTGAAATGATAAATACACTCACTCTACTTGCATAACTTTGGGTTTTAACCACAGTCACCACGATACACCCATGAAATGGGCCAATTTTAATTAGCCTAAAATAAGGGGCCCTGGCGCTTGTGATACCAGATTTACACCACTTACTACTATTTATGGTCCGCCTTTACTACAGACATGAATTAGCTCGGATATATTCTAACAACAGGAGTTTACTGCGATATAACAGTGGTGAAGAAAAGTTCTTAACAGCCTTCACATGTAATCTCCAGAAATGAAAGACTTCTTCCTCAGCAGCTACCACTGTTCTGGGTCTCCTTAAGTCAATAGATATTTAAGTACTAAACAGTTATTATCACGAATAACATGTCTATTTCCAATGGATGCAGTTTATATACCCTTTATATAGCCTATTTGTCCTGTCTAACTGTAATCACGAATTATGGCAGTTTTTGTTTATGATTTCATTTATTTGAAGTAACAATGTGCTGCAATTATGACACACATAGTCTGGATTTAAATCCCAGTAAGGTCTGGTCTTAAATGCTAAGATCTGGTTGGAAATAATACAGATGCCATATAATGTACAAAGTATAATACATAAATACATTGTAATAATAATAATAAATACATTGTAAATACACCAAGGGAATAATAATAATGCAAAAAGAAAATATATTCATTATTAGGCGCAAGTCTTAAAAGACAGCCCTCGTAGTATTACGAAGCCCACCGAATTAGCTTTTAGTCTAAAGACCCAAGTGGACGTGTCATCTAGTTAGTCCTAGCTGTTAAATAAATAAATATTTTTTACATAGTTCTCGACGTCTTACATTCTAGGTTACGAGCTTTTTGACAAATCTGATATAGTCCATTTCATTTCATCCATTCCATTCAAAAGCTACTGAAAAATCGCTACCGATAAAAATCGGTTTTACAATAAATTTGTTGGTTGCGTTATTGTCCCTTTTTACTGAAAATTATTATACAGTCTTTATTCACAATAATGTGAATAGTAGAAATAATTCACAGCACTAAATTCTATGACTAAATTTATTTTTTATAACTAAATATCTTAGCAACCAAATAAAGTAATGTTCGTTTAAAAAAACACAATATTCTCTTGTTGGAAAAATTATAAAATAAACTTTTGTTAAGGGAGAATCTATTCTATTCTATTTATTTTATTAAATTTAAGTCTAAAATGGTTGTATCATTTTTATTGGGCTCAATTTTAGACGAATTTATGAAAAAATGTGAAGAACGGAATTTGGAAGTCGACGAGAAATTTGCCTACAATTATCTACATTTGTTGGCACGTGACTCACGTGATGGACTGCCTATGCGCAAGCTAACATCTTGTGACATAGCTTATTTCCTAGAGGGGGCCTTGAGGATACTTGAAAATCCTTTAGATCCGACAGGTTGTACTTTTAAGATGGTATACTCCGTCAACAATTGCAAGGAACTGGAAAACGAGTTTTTAACTGAAAAATATGAGAAGGAATTTGAACAAAAATTGCAATTTTTCCTGCATGATATTCTGCAGTATCCAGAAAACAGCAATAAGAAGCAAATTGAGGAACTTTTCCATAAAATGATCATTTTTACAATAATAAATTTTACGATGGGAGATCCTAAAGATTCTGTGGTATATAAATTATAAATATTAATTTATATATTGTGTTAAAAATGTTATGTTTCTTTTTAGCTCTTGAGAAACGGTAAGCAAGCGTTAAGCAGTGTCATTGGTGCCGATGACTTAAAAACTTACATACACAAAAAACGCTACAATCGCGTGGCTTATTTGAAACGCTTAAGTGAAACTGTGTGTGGTATTATGTTGTATACTGCATTAGGTCCAAGCAATAACCATGAAGGAATACGGGATTGTATGTTGTATGTTAAATTTACTGGATTAATAGATTTAATGGGTTTCTTATAGTGATTGGTGATCTTGAAATGGCAAAAAATAATACAAAAAAATCTTTGAAGGAAGCGGAAGCAGATGTTATGAAACTATCCGAAATGTCCGTTGATGGTATATCAAAAATGATTCAGCTAGATTCCGAAAAACGCACTATAAGTTGTACTTGGCCTATGGAAAAACTTCGATTATTAAACAAATATACTGTATTATTTGAGGTGTATACAAAATTTTTGAAACAAGTAATAGAAAAATTTGAAAAATGCGAGGTACAGATTAAGTTTAATATCGAGAAGTTCACATGTGTCATAAATAGGATCATAGAATTACTGAAGTTTCGTACAGCAATTAACAGAGAAGTTATATTTGTAAGTCGATATAAGTTTTTGTATTTAATAACTACCAATAGTCGTTCGTTGTTGTTATTTCTGTAGTCTCTTTAAATCCCATAAAAGATGTTCAAAGCATACACAAAAGAAATGATTGAGGAGGATGATTCAGAGGGAGAGTAGTGTCTAAATAATAAAGACAAATAGGTGGGAATATTGAATCTAATCTGGGTTCATATAAAGAAAACTTATTACATTGAAGAGATGAAGCCATCGAAAGAGATTAGTCCAAGTCTGTATGTGTATTTCAACAAGAAAACATAAATGAGAAACCTAGGGCGTAAAGTTACAGTTAGAGCACACATTTGAGATACACGTATATATGCGTGATATTTATACGCTTTGCCATATGGAAACCTATATTAAGCTAATTGACAATTCTTGCAAGTATAATAGCAGTCCCTTTTGCTTCACCCATAAAGAAACCAATTTTTTATTATTTCTTTATAAAAGTAGTATTTTACGAAAATTTTTTCATATATATATATATATATATATATTATATAAAATTAGTGAATATATATGTATATTCTAATATAAAAGTATTAAATATATATAACATGATAAATCCATATTAATATACATAGTATAATATAAATATAAATATAAAATTATAAATATATAAATAAATATATATATATAAATATATATTTATAGGCTTTTCTTGTTCTATGATGATGGGTTAGGTTAGGTTAATAAGATGGCTGTAAGATGCACTTAGATCTACCGATATCAGATACACTAAGCCCTACCGATACCAGATACAGTTAAACCTCTATGTAGGTTTTGTAGGAGCCATTTTTGAAATTTCAAGGCATTCTTAAAGTTTAAAGTGTCTTGATAAAATCCAAGGATTTTGTAAAAATCTTTTTAATCGTATTTCAGTATACGCACACTGCACTGTTAGGGCGATATTTTGTACTGATAGGTTAAATAATTAACCCTATAACGATTATTAGTATATATTTAATTTATACATGATTAAACATAATTAATATCTTTTTTTTAATTATTCTCTAGCCTCATTTCAATTACTTGTCCAAACTGTGGAATAACTTAAATTTTAACCTAAATGTATTAGTTGAAATTAACAGAATTAAAGATATAATGGACGAATATAATTCCGAATCTATACGCAAAAATTTTTTAGAAATACTTAAAACTAGCGTCAAAAAAAGTATGCTAACAAAATCACCATTAGTTTATACATTTAAAGAAAATCTTAAAGAAATAGAACGAAGGGAACTCAAAACTAATTTTATGGCAATAGTAAGTAAATAATTATATTAACACTAATTAATATATTAATATGAAATATATTAACAGCCGTCAATAATAGAGAAACACTGCTCTCTAACTATAGCATTAACTCAGGGGATTCTATTACCAGGTACCATAAACAAGCAGATATGTGACAATATGAAGATCAAGTTTGGTTTTTCTAATCTTGGTCTATCGAAATTCGCGCAACGTCACTTTGAGGAGTTTATACTTAAGTTGAATAATACGATTTTTACATCAATCGATCTAACATTATTATACAATTTAATGGATATTATTCTTAAACGGGATCATGAGAATGATGTCAAAGATGATCCTAAATTTAAAAATATCGACACGCAAACTGAAATGGTTATAGTTAACGATTTAATACCAGCAAACAAAAACGATTCCACTTTCAATAAGTGGGATCTTCATCGTGAAACTATTCATTTGGCAAATATTAAGAAATCACAAACGCATTCCACACAAACATCAATTTCGTATGGTCAA
>NC_051847.1:58613544-58641093 GCF_002237135.1 Teleopsis dalmanni | reverse complement strand
TACCCTTCATCATCAAAGTCGTCTTCGAATCAACTAACCGCTTCCTTTTCAAATCCACTAACAAGTCATAGTGATTAAGGAAGTCGGCTCCAACAATAGGACAGCTAACATCCGCAATCACGAACGTCCACGGGAAATCTCTACGCAAACCCAAAGACAAAAGCAGTCGACGCTCGCCAAATGTTTGAATAGGCGTACCATTAGCGGCATATAAATTAACTGATGCAACACTGTTAGCCCTTTGCTTCCAACGACAGAACGACTTCGGTAAAACTGATATGTCCGCACCAGTATCAATGAGAAAAACGGTCGACGTGGCGGGATCTTTAATACTAAGTCGAGCTATACGAACACTAACCCCTTCTCGGCTCGACGACGTAGAAGGAGTGCCTAGTTTTTTGACTGATGAGAGCTTGCCACAAAACTACAGGGCTGCCGACAAGCATTAGCTCTATCACCAAACCTTTCGTGATACCAGCACCAATCTGGATGACTTCCTGGTCGGGAACGAGTTCGCCTACGTCTCCTCGATGACGATCGACTTTGCACCGACTCACTACGACGTAAATCCAAACGACTCAGACGCTGTTCGATTTGCTCAAGCCTTCGTAAAATCACAGCATTCTCAGAATAGGCTGGACAATCAGAGGCTGACGCTACAGCTATCTGTTGAAAATCACCCGCCTCGCAAATACGATCTGCTAATTTCGCCAGTTCTGCTAGTGCCACGTTCGATGCCTGCAGAATAGCGCGCACTTGTGGTGGCAAACGCTTCAGCCAAAGAGACTTAAGGAACTCATCGCTCACCTTGTCTTTAGCTAATGCTGTCAACTCCGTTAGCAACTGTGTTGGGCGTCTATCACCAAGTTCAACTTCTGACAACAACCGTTGAATCTTCCGCTGCTCGCTCTCACTGTACCGCTCTATGATGCAAGCCTTTAAATTAGCGTATCTTCCAGTTTCAGGAGGATGAAGCACTGCATCACTTACATCGGCGATAACACTTGACTCAATCGCTGCTACTACCGTGTTGAACTGTGTGATATCACTCGTAATGGCAGCTACTGCGAATTGCGCCTCGATCTGAGCAAACCAAATCTCCGGTCGCTCGTGCCAAAACGGTGGCACCTTCACTGCTACACGGTTTACGACACTTCCACTATCAGAAGCCATTACTACACCTTCGTCTGCAACTGACATCACAGCTCGATAATTAGATATTTAGCTCAGAAGTTAATATTTCTAAATTTAAACTTTTTCGAAATCACGTCGGGGTCACCAATTTAGCAATGATCTGTTCACCTTGCTAATTAATAAAACTCTAAAAATTTTCAATGTTAATAAACTTTTATTCAACTTTTTACAGAGAGAAAAATCGGAACGTTCTCCTCAATCAAAACAAAAAACTTAAAAATATTTGAAATTGAATTTTACTTTTTAAATTCAATAAATGCACAGCCAACTGGGTCGCCACAGAAGCATACGTAATGTTCTAAGAAGAAATATTAGAGAATCCATTAATCAGAAAATATGTGATAATATAAAATATATATATACTGTACACTACATGTCGTCATAGTTTTCAATTAAATAATATATTAAATTATTTAAAAACATTCCTATAACTTAATGTAGTTAAATAACAGTAAACAGAATTTTATCTTGGAAGTAACATGTAATGCTAATACTATTATACTACTATAATACTATTAGAACATTATACAGCCGTTCGACAATTATTTACAGTAGATAATAGATGATATATCCCATTGATTGCCTATCTCACAGAAGATATGTTTCACTTAACATAAACTATAAGCAAGTGAAATGTGTTTGATAACACAAAAAATATTTAACCCATGCTAACTTAGGTCATTTAAGTCATGAAATGCTTCATGCAGTATTGAACCGGAGTCTGACACCCTATATGATCACCTGGTTCAAACGGAAACCGAAAGACACAAATTACTATCTCACTTAGATACTGATCGGATATGAATACTATTAAAAATACCTACACTGCATGGGAAGAGCAGATTTACTCGAATGTATTTGTGAAGACGGAGACTGTAATGACGCAGAACACACTTTTTTTCTGTAATAGGTAGTTCACACTATTAGAAGAAATACAAGTCTGAATTGCATAAATAAATCCCGAAAATATAATAAAAACGATGCGAGCGAACCCATAGAACTGGCAATTGATACGTGATTTAAGTCATCAAAGCAAAAAAATTACCCCTAGAAAGGAGAAACAGAAACTAAGTTACTAAAACATGCAGCTACCGGAAAATGTGGTAAATAAGTAGAGGTATGAGCGCAGATTGAAAACCAAAAGCACGTAGTTTAAAATGTGAACATAAAATAGACGCTTCCCGTAGTTCCAAAGTTGAAAGCAATTACAGAGGTATGTTAGAGAGTCGGGTGTTTAACGATGCATAAAGCTTTAAATCTTCTAACTATAAAAAAAATTTAAAAAGTTTCTTAAAATTCATTAAAGGTTCCAGTTGATTTAAAACTATTCAATTTTATATAGTCACACAATAAATCAAAATATCTGACTTCTGAGGATTGTCATTATAATCTAATCTAACCCATTGATTTGAATTGATGGGGTTCGAACAGTTGCACTACAAGTTTAATATAAACATAGGGATAATTTAGTACTGAATATTTTTCAAATATAATATTTAACAGTACCCAATTAATTTATTTAAGTTTATTTAAAACTTTTTTATAGTAATAGAATTCTTTTAATAAGCGAATAAACTTTTTAATGAGAAAATTATTATTACAATTATAACAATTAAAAATTTTACAGTTGATTTAAAAAAGTCTTATAGTTCAGAAAACTATTAGTCATTTACGATCAATTAATGTCGTTTTCGATTGAAAAATTAAATGCCATTTTCGATTGATAAATCTGGGGTAACTTTTTCAATCGAGATACATTTTTAGTGCAATTTTCATTTTTAATTCGTATATCTCGTGCGGATTGTGTAACACTTGAAATTAATTTATTAAACTTAAAATATTTTGTCAGATTATTAAAATCAACTTAAAAATACCAGTTGTTTATATTATTAGATATTTGAATTACATTTGGTATTTTGGAATTACGCTAAACATATTCGATTGAACCACAAAATTCAAATAAAAAATGACAGATCAAGAGCAAATCTAGATTTGCCAATCAAAAACGATGTAAAATATAACAGTAGCAATCTTAGTCCGCCGTAATCTCTACAAAAATGTATGTTATAATTTAACAGACTGAAACAACAACAACAAATTCTTCAATTAACAGCTTACTCAGTTGTCATAATGTGAACCTAAAAATTCCTCTTTACTCAAGGAAAACTATTATAATTTTACAAGCTGTAACAACAACAACAAATTCCTTAAGTAATGGCTAACACAGTTGTCATAATGTGAACCCAAAAGCTTCTCTTTACTCAAGGAAAAGTGTTATAATTTGACAAGCTGAAACAACAAAAACAAATTCCTCAATTAACGGCTAGCCCAGTTATCATAATGTGAATCCAAAAGGTCCTCTTTACTCAAGGAAAACTGTTATAATTTGACAAGCTGAAACAACAACAAGAGCAAGTTCCTTGAAAACGATTTGTCCAATTATTATACTCAAAATTTCCTTTTTTTCTTATTTTCATGACACAAAAAAATTAAAAGAAGATATGGAAGGAATATTTAAATGTATGTTTATAAAAAATGCATTTAAATATATATATATATAAACACATTTATTTTTATATGAATAAGTATGACTTCATTTAATATGCATGTTTGAAATATTAATTCACCATGCATGTGAATAATTTTGAATATTTATGTATGTACATAATTTAAGTGTTAATAAACCATAAAAATAATTTTATGACGAGATTTCGGATTATGTTGAGCGTATCATGATTTTTAATAAATTGTATTTATTTTTTATTTTTAATTTATTTATTTTTTTTTTTTATTACTTATGAATTATTAATAAATGCGAAAATTTTTCTACTCATATAATTATATACTTTTTCCGCATTTTTCAATATGTACATATAATGTTTGAATAGATAAAATAAATTAAATATAATAATTTAAACTGTAATAAAATAATCACCTTTCACTTTTATGCGAAGAAGCAAGCGTATGAATAAGTTTAAAAATAACGGCTTTTTGTATTGCTGCAACTTTCCTCGCTATTGCTTTTATATGCAACGAAGGGTTTCAATATTATTATTGTTGTTGTCAATCAAAGCGCAATACCACTCGTAAATCACCGCAGCATAATAAATAGTAATTTAGCACAAAAAAAATATATATGTATGTATATGATTTCATATAGAAGCGCGCAAAAAAAAGACACTCACACACACACTGAGCACAAAATAATATTAAAAAAGTAACACACGAAAAATTGTTAAAGCTTGAGTCATGCACAAATGAAGAAGGAATAAATAAATATTTTAAATATATTTATATGCGTATATATATATGTATAAATTGTTTTTTTTTGTTGTTGAATTTAATTATTTGTTGGAAGAAGCTGAAGTAACAATATATTTTTATAAATATTTCTTATAGTACATGTTACCAGAAATATTTCTATTTTTATTTGTTTATGTAAGAATTAAGCATTTTCCCAATACGGCAACCATCATTTAATATTAGAGTAAAGCGAAATTCCTTTAATAAATTTAATTAGTTTTTAATTGCTTAAGCGTCGCACACATATAATTTAATATTGCTTTACGTTTTGTTTATATTTTTATTTTTAGTTTTGTTTTTGTTTTTGTTTTGTTACTCAAATGTAGCTAGTTTGCTTCGTTCATATTAATAAAAAAATATATTATAACTGCACCAGTAATTACAATAATACAATAATCACACAAACTAATATTAAACAGATATGCATTAACACGTTGATTTATTTATATGTGCGTAGAAATTTAGAGATGCATAAACAATTTTTGTTGCTTTTTTTTAACAAATTATTTGGTGTTAAAAGTTTGCGTGGCTTCTACAACGAAATAACTGCATATTACCGCCATTAAGAGCTTTCGAATTACTGTACAGGAACAATAACAATAACAACAGCAATAGCAGTAACAGCAGTAACAACAATAACTACAACAACAAATACAATAACAATGAAGCAAAAAGCGTAGCACAAATCGTAGCACGAAACCGTAGCACACAAGCAAAAGTGGAAACGATTAATTTAAACAACAAACTCGAGACAAATAAATGCTTCGTTGTGCTCACTTTGCCGACTTCTTTATAACTAAAATCTTGTGCTTGTGCTTGTTCAATGCTAACAAAAATTAAACTAAAGCTCTGCAGTTTGCTAACAAATAGAGAAGTTTGAACTGCAATTAGCTGTTTAAGCCATTTTACGTTTTTCTTACAGTTGCTCTCTTTCTATGTTTGTCTATATAAACTTACGGCCAGGCCAGTTGAGTTTTGATAGTTCTTTGCTGACTTTGCTCTTAACTTGCCTAATTGTTGTTATATTTAATCTGTGTGAATTTGTCAGTCATTTATTTATTTGTTTTTGTTATTATGCTATTTTTTGAGATTTTTTTTTCTGATCTCTAATCTAACTTCTTAATTTCTTATGAGAATTTTAATGCGTAAATCTGTGTGCTGAGTTAAAAATTAGTGCAAACGCTACGGTAAACAATGCTTGACCATTATACTGAGGGTAAAGTAAGTTTATTCTTAATTGTGGGAAGCCAAGACTCAGTAATTTTTGTTTATTTTTGAAATACTTAAATTGGTGTGAATTTTTTTTTTTTTTCAATTTTTAGTTTTTGTTAATAATAATAATATGCAGGGAAATAAAATCTGTTTATTGTGTGATTTAGTTTTTATTTTTTCTCAACTAAGTTCAAATAATAGACCAGTTATATATTTAGTTGTAATATATTTTTATATATGTATATTGAATTTTTTTTTTTTTGGTTTCTGTTAATTATAATAGGTTAGGTTAGGTTATACCAATCCACTTACGTCTATAGGCCCTTTGTACTACCGCATTATTAAAAACCCAAGGGTTAAAACCATCTACAAAAAGCTTATAATGCTATTCAAAGGAAGTAATCATAATAATATGCAGGAAAATTAAATGTGTTTATTGTGTGATTTGTTTTTTTTTTTTTAACTTAGTTCAAATAATAGAGCAGTTATATATGTATTTAGTTAAAATATTTTTTTTTATCGATTCAATTTGGAATAGGAATTAAACAGAAAAATAAAAAAAAAATAAACAAAAATAGCAATTAATAAAAAGTTTTAACAAATTTTGACAAGTTCATGTCTTACCGCAAATACCAAACTGAACACGCACTTACCAAAAATTTTTTCCAATAGTTTTATGAATTAAATACTTTAGAAAAATTTTAAAGATTATTATTTAAATTTTCATTTTTATCGACAATGATAAAGGGCTGTTTCTAATTTTCATTTATTTTATATAGTTATTTATTCCTATATAAGAATATATGTTCCTATATATAAATGGAACATTCCTATATAAAATTCATAAAATCATAAAAAAATATTTTTGTATAAAAATCATATTAAAATGTCACTGACATTGAAGTGCATTGAATTTTTTCCTCAGGACGAATTCCTATGAAAATATAGGTTAACGATATTAGATATTTTTTTCTATATACATATAGCTTCAAACTAAACAAACAAAAAACTTTTTATATAACATTATAGTAATCACATTACCCATAAAAACTATCGTATATCACCCTCACAATATTTTTTTTCTTAAAATTTTTTAAAAAACAAAAAAATAATAAAATTAAAACGACTGCTTGTGGTATACAATAAAGATATTATGTTTCATGGAATTTCCATTTAGCCTGAAAATATGCTAGATTCTTTAGAAATAAATAACAGAAAAAATAAATTCCAATATTTAATAAACTGAAGTAATTATAAGATATTGAAAAAATTATTCTGTATTAAACTCATAATAAATAAAGAAAGTCCTTTACTTTACTTAAGTAAGCGTTAAATGATTTAGTTAGCTGAATTGAAAATTGAAGCGTTAGCTAAGAGTAACAAAAAACTCTATATATATATTAAAGATGAACACAAGAACTTTATCAGAAATAAGCAAAAAAACATAGCCAATAGTATCAAAATTAGTGTAAGATAAACATAACAATAATTCCGAAAAATTATTATCAAAAAAAGTGTTAACTAACAGTACTAAAAAACGCTTGTTCAGCATCAAAAACAAATATAAAAACATTTTTAGAAAAACAGTATCAAATACGAGCCAAAGTGCTAAATAACAGTACTAAAAAATATTTAAGATTTATAAAAAATAAAGACAAAAACCATTTTAGAAAAATAGCATCATAAACGAACAAAAGTGTTAACGAACAATACAAAAATGGCTTGTTCAGTATCAAAAACAAACACAAAAACAATTTTAAAAAAATAGCATCATAAACGTGCAAAAGTGCTAACAAACAGTACCAAAAAGGCTTGTTTAGTATCAAAAACAAACACAAAACCATTTTAGAAAAATAGAATTATAAACGAGCAAAAATTTTAGCTAGCAGCATCCATCATGACCCACAAAAGTAGTAAAAACTAACATACAAAAACAATTATTTAGTGACAGTATCAAAAATCAACAGAAGTGTTAGCTAACAGTACCAAAAACGTCTCAAAGTAGTATCAACGACGAACAAAACTGCACTTTCACAAAAACTGCACCCTAAAAGACCACAAAGTTAGCTAGTAAACAGTACCAAAAAAGGCAAAAAAAAGTATTAAAGATCAAAATAAAAACAAATTCAAGAAAATAGCACTAAAAATTGGCATGTACAGTTTTAACTAAGAAAGAACCAAAGAATAAAATATTACATAGGTATAGATTTACAAAATTCAATTTAGTCAATTTATTTGAGTCCTTCAGTATTATTTTCTCCAGACCAGTAGATTATTGCCAACTAAGACTTGTTGTATATGTCGTTTGAAAACGAGTCATTTAAATCAAAATTAAAATAGTAATTTTTTCAATACTGACACTGTATTCTGTCGTTTTTTAAGATGATCCATATGATGTGATATTTTGTCAGAAGAAATATACAGATCTTTTGACAAAAAGTATTTAACCTTTATAGTTAGATTTAATTTTTAAGAATATGATTTGAAGAGTTTATATTGTTTTGCTGAATCTATTAAATGAAAGTTTACTCAAAATTTCGAAACATCATCTGAATACATTTTACTTTCCAGCAAGATAACGCTATATGGAAGAGATTTAAAGCAAAAACATTGAAGTGTCAAGCACTTTATCTGGACATGAATCCGTTTAGCAATACTCGAAGAAAATTGCCACATCGATTTTATAGTTGTGAAAGTAATTTTTGACATTTCAGGAACCACGAAATCAAATCAGTTATCTTAATTTTATCATTTCAAAAATATTAAAATGATTTATTACAATTCACTAGAATTCAATTCACTTGAAGTAGATGCTGAATTCACTTTTACTAAACTTAAATTCTTCTTTCCGAATTTAGAAAAGTGATTGATGCGATGTTGATATTATTAACAAATTTGTACGCTGGACTCTATATAGAAATTGGCGCTACTCCTTCGTCTGGCTAAAAGTTGGCCTTATTAATAAGACGTATCTGAAAGCTTTGATTAAATTTCAATATGTATTAAGCAATTCAGTTTTATTTCTCATTTTTATTTGAAATCTTATGTCAATTTAGTAACAATTCATAAATCATTTTTATTTTAAACAATAACGGTGTAAATAATAAAAAAAAATATTAATGAAAATTATGCCATTAAGCCTCTTTTTGACTATGCCACTTATATTACTACAAAAAATTAAGTCTTCAATTTAAAATTAATAATTTGAAAATTCATTTAAACTTAAACATCTTCGTTAAATATAGTATTTCTCTTAAATATATTAACCATATTAAGCTTTGCTTTTATGGAAGAAAAATTATCGAAAAAAAAAATTCCAAATACTTTTATAATTTTGTTTCCAATTTTAGAATGTATACTCTTATAATTTTAACTGAAATTAAAAAGCAGCTAATGAAACTGATTGATTTAGAAAATTTTGATATGTTGTAATTAAGCACTATTATTCGTTAAGTTATAATTAAATAAAAAATAATCTAACGTATTTGTTGTCACCTTTTATACCAGGTTATGCAAGTTATAATAAATTGATATCTTCATTATTGATCTATGGAAATCTTTTTAATTCTATCTTCTCAAATAAAAAATAATCTAACGTATTTGTTGTCACCTTTTATACCAGGTTATGCAAGTTAGAATAAATTGTTATCTTTATTATTGATCTATGGAAATCTTTTTAATTCTATCTTCTCAACTTTGAAATACGTTTATAATTTCATTTTGAATTTTAATAATAATGCATTTATAATTATTATTATATCCACAAAGCAACTAATAAAACTGCTTATCCTTCTTCGAAAAATACGTATACATAATATATATAATATTCGCATATATAATATACGGACTTATTATATATCTATTATATACAACTTAAACTTATATATAGAATTTTTAATAAAAATATAAAAATGTGGCACTATATAAAACGTCTTTCGTAAACAAGAACGATTCTATATAGAAGTATTTGAAAACATATTAATTATGTGTTCAATATGTTCGTCCCTTTGACGAATTTTACATATCAAGTCATAGGCTCGTTTCTTTTCACCAGACAGCAAGCAGCTAAAAAGAAAATACAATTTATTAAATTATTTTTAAATAAATCCAGTGTGTATAGAGTGAAACTTACAGCAAACTTGCTCCACTAAAGTTGCCAGTTAAATCTAAATACAATACCCAATCTTCAAAAATTTTAATGATTTTCGGATCATCTGGTTCTAAGTATAAGCGCGCCACTAAGAAACTTTCGCGAAATAGATTGCGGTCGTATAAGATTTTAATGGCTTCAGAGATCTTATTAATACCTATATAGGTACAAGCAGAATAAAGGGGTTTGCCTTCATCCTTCAATTGCAATGCGAAAGCATTCATGCACTTTTCCCAAAATCTATAACGAAAATATAATTTTATGATTAATTTAATTTTTTTGTATAAACATTTCAATTCCAATATAAATTTATTTCATATAATTTGAAAACTATGCATTGCTATCGGTACTTATAAATATTAAAGTGATCTCAAAATACTTGACTCAAATCTACAATATTTTATAAATATTTGAGTTCAATAACAATTTGAAAAGAGGAAGTATTCTTTTATCAGTCTGGAATGCAGAAGGTAAAGTATAGGGCACAGATCGTAACTTACTATCCAAAAATGTTCTAAGTCCACACACATATCCAAAAAATTTTAAATATATTTCACCTTTAAAGTTGAAAACTTTTTATGAGTGTTTTCTGCTCTTTGAGCAATGTTTAATAGAAATCATTATGTTGAAAGTAACAAATAATAACACTTTACTTTTTCGAAATGAGTTTTGCTCATTGAAGTCCTTCATCAAAGGGAAGGCCTAATCAAACAAGCATGTATAGTGATTTTATACCTCCAAATATTTGTCCCTCTAAGTCGGGTCATCTCCCCCTAAAGAAGAACCCTGATCCTAATAAGGAATTAACACTATTTGTGTTCTATTTTACAGCAATATAGATCGGAGTTCTAGTTTATTTCTAAATAATATTTCAAGTTGTTCATGTTGTGAAATATGTGGGTTAGCACTGTGTTTTTCTCTAATATATATTTTAATAATTTATTTAATTACTCTTTTTAAGAATACTTTTGAAATTTCAATTGAAAAGTTCTATTATAATTAATATTCTTGTTTATAACGTTAGAAACAATTAGTTTTTAATACATCTACTTTTTTATTATATTTTATTATATTAATATTTAATATCCAAGATATAAAAAAAATATGACCAGTACTTACCTAATTGAAATTTTTGGTGCCATCATCAAATGCCATTCCGTAAGCTTCTTAGCTTCTGCTTGCTTCACGATGTATTCTTTAATATTACCTGTTAGGCATGGTATTATACCTAGATTTGTTCCTGTTACCCCTGACATCTTAATCTGGTTTACTGAAATATATATTAATTATATTAATAAAAATATTTAGTACGATTCCACCGAATAGACCCTTCATGCACAGTTCATTCGTTCGACACTTGTCAGAAGCATAACAAGCAGATCTATAGTAAGGACTATAATAACAACACAATAACGAATATTTAAGTCAGATAATGCCACAAAATGATTAGACTTACATTGAACCTCAAATGCAAGAGAATACCGGATATAGTTAGCTAAATTTATTACTTAATTAGTAGGTCTATTCATAGGTCTATTCAGTTGAATGGAGCTGTATTTAATATACAATAGAAAATATAAAAATTCTATCTTACATTCAGCATTAAAAATTTCTTGCAAATCATCTTTGCTACCAAAAAGCTTAGCACATAAGCTCGTATCGTCATTTCGCTCTTTTTGACTGCGTTTATCTAAAATATTTAATAATATTTGATTGGCATTCCTATTGATTTCTTTGCCTATCATGTAAAGAACTGTCGTTGGTTCCTGAAAAAAAAATTGTACAATTAAAAAACCGAGAGAATATTTTATTTACAATTACTTTTTCTCTAACAGCGGTAATTGATTGAACACGTTCTTTAGTTTCATCTACAGTCTTTGCAGTGTTTTCTTCTCGGTTACCTTCAAGATCCAAATTATTGTCATTTATGTGATCTTCGTTATTATCTTCCATGTTAATTGTAGACTGCATTTCTTCAGATTTGAGGCCTGTATTCTTTTTACGCTTAGGCATAACAGTTGAAGCTTTAGTGGCCCATAGAATGTTATCTATTGAGCTAACACGCTTATTTAAAGTTGACAATACGGAGTTTGAACGTATATCAAATGTTTCCAGTGATAAATTTTTACCACAGCACAAAACAATATTCTCATCGGTTGGCAAGAACATAGCACAACGTATGGGGCAATTGAAGACTTTAGTAGTGATTAATTTATTATTTTGTTCTTTCATATCCCACACACGAACCTCGCCTGAAAGAGAGCATGTTACAAATCTATCCCCATCACTGTTACTCCATTTTATATCTGAAAATTGATTTTGCAGATTGTCAACGCTTAATGTGTGAATTTTCATTAACTCCATTGACTTTTCATCAAAACTGAAAACATGGATTTCCTTATTTGAGCCAACTACAGCAAAGCGATCTGTTACTATTGGACTCCAACTAATTCGACTAATGTAACGCGATAGCACTTTGATGGATTTTATGAATACAAATCTTGTTGGAGATGCCATTCGAAACATTTGCAAATAGCCAGTTTGAGTTCCACAGAATGCAAAATAGCCACGAAAACTAATACATGAAGCATTACCCATTTCTGGGATAGTGTAAACATCTAAAAATACATCAAATTAAATCATTTTTATTTACATACAATATTTTAAATGCACAATTATTTTAATTATTTTTCCATTTTTTATAGTATTAACAACAATTAATTATTAAAGTTTTAGGTAAATTCACATTCTTATAACGAAATAAATACTAAAATCAATTTTATTATTTCGTTATATACTTAAATACATGATATTTAAAATAAATTAATATAAACACAACATTTATGTGCTATCTAGCGAAGTTAAGGTTTTTATGTCCTATTAGCCAACTGCATTACGTCACTTGATTTCAGGAGTTTTAGCATTTATAACAGTACTATTCACAACACCCAATGGAGTTACATTGGGTTTTACAAATAAGACTTATCAAACTAAGTTTTTTTTATACCTGCCATTAAGGTACTATTAACACACGTATCAGTATAATGCGACGATAAACGGCGCAACAAAATTTCAAAGAATTTCGCCGATACCTATTGTAGCTATACGTTTGGATATAGTTTCATTCTTTGAAAAAAGTGAGGCCCATCTAACACAACCGGTTAAAAAATTCAACTCTACTGAAGTGATAAATACACTCACTCTACTTGCATAACTTTGGGTTTTAACAGTCACCACGATACACCCATGAAATGGGCCAATTTTAATTAGCCTAAACTGTGGGGCCCTGGCGCTTGTGGTAAAAGATTTACACCACTTACTACTATTTATGGTCCAAACATTATGGAACGGTATCTACTGTATTTTAATCGCCTTTACTACAGACATGAATTACCTCGGATATATTCTAACAACAGGAGTTTACTGCGATACAACAGTGGTGAAGAAAAGTTCTTAACAGCCTTCACATGTAATCTCCAGAAATGAAAGACTTCTTCCTCAGCAGCTAGCACTGTTCTGGGTCTCCTTAAGTCAATAGATATTTAAGTACTAAACAGTTATTATCACGAATAACATGTCTATTTCCAATGGATGCCTCAATTGCAGTTTTACCACCCTTCATACAGCCTATTTGTCCTGTCTAACTGTAAGCACGAATTATGACAGTTTTTGTTTATGATTTCATTTATTTGAAGTAACAATGTACTGCAATTATGACACACATAGTCTGGATTTAAATCCCAGTAAGGTCTGGTCTTAAATGCTAAGATCTGGTTGGAAATAATACAGATGTCATTTAATGTCTTAACGGCTACATTTTAGCTTATTTGTCAATATATTCTGACATTATGATAGACAAGTTTTAGGAATATTCCTGAATATATACTCCTTCAATTTTTATAGTATTTTTACAACTTATCATACTACATTTTAAATAACAATTTTTTCATTTAAGTAGAACCTCTTTTTCTGGAAGATATTTTTACGACTCAAATCTTCTCTAATATGTCTACATCTTCACTTCCAAATCCCCTCAACAACATTAACATCATAAAATCCTTTTATTTCTAAAAAATCCAAACTTTACTTTGAATTATAAATTTTATTATATTAGTTACTGTTTGCATCGCAGGTTTTTTCAGAAAAACCGATCATATCGCAACTGTGCCACTTAAACAACGTAGAACGATGAATTCATCGTGCCACACCACCACTTTTTTCCCGAAAGTCTTCGGAGAATTGAGGAAAACCAACCGTCGAAGGAAAAACATCCTCCACCACGACAATGCGAGCTGCTACACGACAGCTCAAACAAAAGAGTTTTTAAGCACTCAAAACGTTGAATTAATGAGTCAACTCCTTTACAATTTCGAATGAGAAAAAAAAAACATGTCGACCGTTTTTTCTACGACCGAACAGATCGTTAAGACATCCAAAGCCCTGGTTTTAGAAATACTATCTTCAAAGTGGCAAAACTGTTTGGTTTAATTGGTTCAATCTAATGAAAAAAATGTTTCCGCCCTATGCCTTATTAAGAGCGGTTTCTTTACCCAAAGTATAATACATAAAGACATTGTAATAATAATAATAATAATGGAATAATAATAATAATAATAATGGAATAATAATAATAATAGTAATGCAAAAATGTATTAATCATCATAGAGAATACTTTGGAAAACAATCAAACCATTTTTTCTAATTAACCACTGTGTATTTATTGTTAGGCGCAAGTCTTAAAAGACAGCCCTTGTAGTATTACGAAGCCTACCGAATTAGCTTTTAGTCTAAAGGCCCAAGTGGTCGTGACATCCAGTTAGTCCTAGCTGTTTAATAAATAAATAATAATATTTTTTAGATAGTTCTCGACGTTTTACATTCTAGGTTACAAGCTTTTTGACAAATCTGATACAGTCCATTTCATTTCATTTCATCCATTCCATTCAAAAGCTACTGAAAAATCGCTACCGATAAAAATCGGTTTTACAATAAATTTCTTGCTTGCGTTACTGTCCCTTTTTACTGAAAATTATTATAGCCTTTATTCGCAATAATGTGACTAGTAGAAATAATTCACAGCACTAAATTGTATGACTAAATTTATTTTTTAACTAAATATCTTAGCAACCAAATAAAGTAATGTTTGTTTAAAAAAACACAATATTCTCTTGTTGGAAAAATTATAAAAAAAACTTCTGTTAAGGGAGAATCTATTCTATTTATTTTATTAAATTTAAGTCTAAAATGGTTGTATCATTTTTATTGGGCTCAATTTTAGACGAATTTATGAAAAAATGTGAAGAACGGAATTTGGAAGTCGACGAGAAATTTGCCTACAATTATCTACATTTGTTGGCACGTGACTCACGTGATGGACTGCCTATGCGCAAGCTGACATCTTGTGACATAGCTTATTTCATAGAGGGGGCCTTGAGGATACTTGAAAATCCTTTAGATCCGACAGGTTGTACTTTTAAGATGGTATACTCCGTCAACAATTGCAAGGAACTGGAAAACGAGTTTTTAACTGAAAAATATGAGAAGGAATTTGAACAAAAATTGCAATTTTTCCTGCATGATATTCTGCAGTATCCAGAAAACAGCAATAAGAAGCAAATTGAGGAACTTTTCCATAAAATGATCATTTTTACAATAATAAATTTTACGATGGGCGATCCTAAAGATTCTGTGGTATATAAATTATAAATATTAATTTATATTTTGTGTTAGAAATATTATGTTTGTTTTTAGCTCTTGAGAAACGGTAAGCAAGCGTTAAGCAGTGTCATTGGTGCCGATGACTTAAAAACTTACATACACAAAAAACGCTACAATCGCGTGGCTTATTTGAAACGCTTAAGTGAAACTGTGTGTGGTATTATGTTGTATACTGCATTAGGTCCAAGCAATAACCATGAAGGAATACGAGATTGTATGTTGTATGTTAAATTTACTGGATTAATAGATTTAATGGGTTTCTTATAGTGATTGGTGATCTTGAAATGGCAAAAAATAATACAAAAAAATCTTTGAAGGAAGCGGAAGCAGATGTTATGAAACTATCCGAAATGTCCGTTGATGGTATATCAAAAATGATTCAGCTAGATTCCGAAAAACGCACTATAAGTTGTACTTGGCCTATGGAAAAACTTCGATTATTAAACAAATATACTGTATTATTTGAGGTGTATACAAAATTTTTGAAACAAGTAATAGAAAAATTTGAAAAATGCGAGGTACAGATTAAGTTTAATATCGAGAAGTTCACATGTGTCATAAATAGGATCATAGAATTACTGAAGTTTCGTACAGCAATTAACAGAGAAGTTATATTTGTAAGTCGATATAAGTTTTTGTATTTAATAACTACCAATAGTCGTTCGTTGTTGTTATTTCTGTAGTCTCTTTAAATCCCATAAAAGATGTTCAAAGCATACACAAAAGAAATGATTGAGGAGGATGATTCAGAGGGAGAGTAGTGTCTAAATAATAAAGACAAATAGGTGGGAATATTGAATCTAATCTGGGTTCATATAAAGAAAACTTATTACATTGAAGAGATGAAGCCATCGAAAGAGATTAGTCCAAGTCTGTATGTGTATTTCAACAAGAAAACATAAATGAGAAACCTAGGGCGTAAAGTTACAGTTAGAGCACACATTTGAGATACACGTATATATGCGTGATATTTATACGCTTTGCCATATGGAAACCTATATTAAGCTAATTGACAATTCTTGCAAGTATAATAGCAGTCCCTTTTGCTTCACCCATAAAGAAACCAATTTTTTATTATTTCTTTATAAAAGTAGTATTTTACGAAAATTTTTTCATATATATATATATATATATATATTATATAAAATTAGTGAATATATATGTATATTCTAATATAAAAGTATTAAATATATATAACATGATAAATCCATATTAATATACATAGTATAATATAAATATAAATATAAAATTATAAATATATAAATAAATATATATATATAAATATATATTTATAGGCTTTTCTTGTTCCATGATGATGGGTTAGGTTAGGTTAATAAGATGGCTGTAAGATGCACTTAAATCTACCGATATCAGATACACTAAGCCCTACCGATACCAGATACAGTTAAACCTCTATGTAGGTTTTGTAGGAACCATTTTTGAAATTTCAAGGCATTCTTAAAGTTTAAAGTGTCTTGATAAAATTCAAGGATTTTGTAAAAATCTTTTCAGTATACGCACACTGCACTGTAAGGGCGATATTTTGTACTGATAGGTTAAATAATTAACCCTATAACGATTATTAGTATATATTTAATTTATACATGATTAAACATAATTAATATCTTTTTTTTAATTATTCTCTAGCCTCATTTCAATTACTTGTCCAAACTGTGGAATAACTTAAATTTTAACCTAAATGTATTAGTTGAAATTAACAGAATTAAAGATATAATGGACGAATATAATTCCGAATCTATACGCAAAAATTTTTTAGAAATACTTAAAACTAGCGTCAAAAAAAGTATGCTAACAAAATCACCATTAGTTTATACATTTAAAGAAAATCTTAAAGAAATAGAACGAAGGGAACTCAAAACTAATTTTATGGCAATAGTAAGTAAATAATTATATTAACACTAATTATTATATTAATATGAAATATATTAACAGCCGTCAATAATAGAGAAACACTGTTCTCTAACTATAGCATTAACTCAGGGGGTTCTATTACCAGGTACCATAAACAAGCAGATATGTGACAATATGAAGATCAAGTTTGGTTTTTCTAATCTTGGTCTATCGAAATTCGCGCAACGTCACTTTGAGGAGTTTATACTTAAGTTGAATAATACGATTTTTACATCAATCGATCTAACATTATTATACAATTTAATGGATATTATTCTTAAACGGGATCATGAGAATGATGTCAAAGATGATCCTAAATTTAAAAATATCGACACGCAAACTGAAATGGTTATAGTTAACGATTTAATACCAGCAAACAAAAACGATTCCACTTTCAATAAGTGGGATCTTCATCGTGAAACTATTCATTTGGCAAATATTAAGAAATCACAAACGCATTCCACACAAACATCAATTTCGTATGGTCAACGTGATTCCACAACTCAAACTTACCGTCCTAAGGATAATCCCTAAATATTAATTCTTAACGAAATATATTTCTTACGTACCTTTTGTTTTGCTTTTTAAATCCATCATTGCAATCTTGTCCTTATAATTTATATAAAGACAGTTTTCTGTTTCCCAGTCAAGTGTATAAATCGGTTTGTTGCCTACTGAATTCGTTTGGAATATATGCTTTTTATTATCAACGTTCACAACACCAACCTAATAAAAATAAATTAAATTTTAATTTATGTTAATTTATTTTAAGACTTACACTAAATAAAATTCATTCATTAACATAAAATAATTAATCCAAACATTGGATACAGGTAAAAGGTTTAAATCAAGATGACGACTGTTTATTGGTGTTAATAAGAAAAATATGAAATGTTATTATAGCCCAATTTAAGATTAAAATACTTGGAAAGATTGCTAATAGCTGATATTATTGAAAGACAAAAGAATGTTGTTGCTGTCGTAATTTGAAGGGACTTGTAGAGCAGAAGACATGAATGGACTACAACATGAATGCAGGGTTTATTAACCGAATATAAGGGGAATGGTGATGTGATATAATATAAAAGTGTATATGTGTAGATGAGGCACAAATTGAAGCTAGCCGTGGTCAGAGTCATGAAATTCTTTCACTTCATTAGTACACGGTGTCATAAACCAATGTAGCAAGTACCAAAGCTTGATACTTGCTAAATTTAAAGTGCAGAGTTACAGACATGAAATTTTATCACTTCAGTGGTACGATGCCACTGAACCATTGTAACAAGTACCAAGGCTTTTTACTTGCTAAATTTTAAGTGCAGAGTTACGTTTATTAACCAACTGACCAAATACCGTACTTAACTTGTGTTATACTAACTTAAAGTTTTGTGAATTTTAGTTTTTTTTCACTAACAAATTCACTTGCGATTTTATATTAAAACAAAATTATAATCCACTGTCATACATGCTGTTAATTTTCAGTAATATTCTTTTTACAAAAATATTATTTTTAGGATACTTTTACTTTCGTTGTGTATAGATCCTTGTTTGCAACATCATTATTGTATTTAAACCTTTTTTTAATTTATAACTGAATCTTATAGGTTATAATTTTAAAAAATAATACTCACGGTTCCTTCATTTGTTCCATAAGCGAAACTTAAGCAATCTGGAGACCAAGTTATGCAATTCACAACTAAATCCGCACGACATAATGACTGTATATTAATATTGGTCGGACTTAGTTTTACTATATCTAATAATCCAAATGAGTGATCACAAAATCCCAACAATATTCTATTAAAATATAAATCAATAAAAATTGAAATAAATTTAAGAGCTTCTATTACTTATTCATATCATCAGGGCATTCTTTGATATCATATATTCCATTGCAAACAGTATTAAAACTAGCCAATACTTTTTTTGTGACCAAATCAAAACAAATAATTTGACGCGAACCACCTCTACACCAGATTATTTCTTTGTTATTATCGTAACAAATTGCGTCTGCAGCAAAGTTTAAATTCAACTGCTTATCTTTTGTGAATTTCAAAGAGATATTCGAGTTTTGATCATCATATGTTGGAGGATCACATGTCCAAGACATAATTTCGCCTTCTTTACTGATACCTATGATTGTATGCTCATTCTTCCAATTAACACTAAGCTGTCCTAAAAATGATCAAATGATTAAACATAACATAAATAAAAATTTAAATAATTCAATTACTTTTTGGGTTAAGAATTTGGCCAGGAGTTTTAATTGAATCGCACAATTTGCCATTTTCAAAATTCCACACGCAATATGTGCCATTATATGCACTGACAGAAGTTAACATAATATGTTTTTTAATCAAATCATAGTCGGATTCATCTAGAAAAATTATTGAATACATATTAAGAAAATAGATTACTATAATCAATATAATCATATATATATACAATTAGTAACACTATTACCTTATTAAGTTTTACAAATTTATAATCCATACTTATTGGAACTTATGGAATTCATTAAAGAAAAAACATGGTTGAAGGCTCGTTTAAAGACTACTGAAATGCAGAAGCAAAACTATTGTTCACACAACTGAATTTAGGTTCAAAGAGCTAATAATGGCAAATATCTCCGTAGACACAATATTTATATATATAGACTATACACAGGGTTTGCGTTTAAATCCCATTAAAGTCTAGTCTAGTAACACGCTTAAAAAGATCTTTATAAAAGAACAGATTACTCTGCACTGTTGCAGAGATAGGGCTGCAATCACCCCTTTAATTCGCAAATTTGGTCTCCTACGAAACCTACATAAAGGTGTAATACTATCTGGTTTCGCTAGACACCAATGCAACCTAACCTATACTAGATTAACCTAATCTAATACAAAACAACTTTAAATAGGAAATTTTATATCGAAAAAACAATTAATATTTAATACTTTGAGCATGACACTATGGCCTAGATATAATCTTCAAGAAAATTTTGTCGCTGATAAACAAAAATAGAAAGAGTAAGGAATCCCTTCAGAATGACGGTAGTATTCAATGGTTCTGTCTATCGGGAATCAAGCAGCTAAATTTAAAATTTCTCACAATATTTTTTAATTGATGAATACAAAAAGAGAAACTACATAAGGTATATCGCTTTTCAACGATTTGGAGCCTAACAGTAAACAATATTGTTGTTGTTGTAGCCCGCCGAATTCAGCCTGTGTGCACCCTTTGGAAGATGTTGAACGGCGCTTAGTCGTCTTCAACGATTGTCTCTGGTGTATAGACTTGGCCGTTCTTGGAAGCATAAACAATATTAATGAAATTTAGAGATTCTTAAACTTCACAAACTGGATGTAAAACCAAGCTTTATACACAAATACTTAAATAACAATAATAAAAATTCAAGTTTAGAAGTTTGCGACAGATTTTCAGTGCATCGTGAACAATAGAAACTGTTGTCAGTATATCTAATTTATATTCTATATATCAAGTCATATACTTGGTATATAAGTACTTCGAAAAAATGAAAAAAAAATATTACTTTTTAGGGTATCAATTTCTAACAAATGCTTTTTACAGGTGAACTGAACGGGCTATTATTATTAAGATTTTTTTACTTTACTTAGAGATATTTGGATATGTATTTATCATTCTATCATTCAGAGTAGATTCATTACAAAGTGAATTATGATTTTCTTGTGCTTAAAAATACCTTATATATTTATAAAATATAATATTTTTAAATTTTATGTATAAGAATTACCTGCGAACTCTTTGGATTTTGATATATTATCTTTAGGTTCCTCAATTTCAACTGTGTCTTCAGGTGTTATTCCAACTATTAGATAATAAATATGAATTATAATAATTTGAAATATAACAAAAAACGCTTTTAAATATGGTTGAACCTTAATATATATCTACTTACTATATTTACAGTTTACTTAATAATTTTCAAATTACTCACCTTTATCAATTGATTGATTACTTTTGTCAGAACCACCTAACGATGCATGCACCTGAGCTTTATATAAAACTTTAGTTTTTAACAAATTTGGGTCACCCTCAACTGCTATTTCGTCATCTGATGAACTACAAATAGTTGCTAAGCTTTCGTCGCTTGAAAGACTTTTATTATGTGCTATATTTTTCTCAGAACTTTGGCATTGTTCATCTTTATTCAGTTCTTCTTCCTGACTGAAGCAATCATCCGATTTTGTAATAGCTAGTTGCTCGCAGTCGTTATTTATATCTTTATTTATGTGTGTATCTAAAACTTCACCATCATCAGGATCTTGTTTTTTAGATGCATTTTGACTAAAGCAATGACTGAAGATATCATCCGATTTTGCATTAGCTAGTTGCTTGCACTCGTTATTTAAATCTTTATTAACAGACATATCTAAAACTTTATCATCATCAGTTTCTTGCTCTTTAGATGTATTTTGACTAAAGCAATGCCAAACAATTGATGAAATTGCTGTTTCTCGATGACCTCGCAAAGCATGAATTACGGCCGATTTTTGTACATCACAAACATATACGACTCCGCGTATTGTTCCCACAGCAAAAATGTTTGCATTAAATTGTGAGCAACTTAATGACAATAATTTGTCTGACCGTAAATTCAAAAAGTTACGCCGTTTAATATAATTCTGTGAACTACAACATAACACAATAACATCCTGGGAATCAAGAGTCATGAGATTAGAGTTGCTCATGAAATCCATTAAAACAATTTTAAATTTATCGCCCTTTCCCTCCACGTGACTTTGTTGGACATGGGCTTTGTGTCCATATAAAGGGCATCCTTTTTCGAAGTCCCATACTTGAACGATATTATCCTCGAAAAGAACTGAAAAATATCTATAAATAAAATGTTAGTTTCTTATGAAATCTAAAATTGTGATCACTAATATTACAACATTACAATGTAACTTAAATAAAAAATCTAAATCTAAGTAAAGCGCAATAGAATTTTTATACCTCCTTGAATTTACACCGTCATCAATTGGCCACTTCGGATCTACGCTTATTTCATTAATAGGTTGTCGCGTATAAAAACATTCTACAGTTGGGTTCTGGTTCTCAAAGATGGCAACATAATTTATGCTGCGAAAGCCAGAGTATATAAGCGCTCCATTTGGGCATGATTTAAATACCTTTCCAACAGGATTTGCAGGAAATCGTGTTAAAGTTTCTGCCATTTTACTAAACAACCAACTTAAAAAAATTTACTACCGGCAATCAACAAAAATTTGACAGCTGACAGTGATTCCAACGCATTTCTTTTTCTATCAAAGAATATTTTTCAAAGATGTTCTTAACAAATAAGTTTATCACAAATAAGTTGTGTATATTAACAACTTATATTTCATGTTATATATAATATATGTGTATCTATATATAATTAGTCACGAACATAATAATTGTTCGCTAGAAATTATAGCTAGTGAAGTCATCGGGATTTCTGTCAGGATTATAATAGTGCTATTTTCTATGGCGTTTACACTGGCCTCAAGTAACTGATTTGGGTCAAATATTACAAATGAGAAGCAAAACATTGCTTTCTGTATACAAAATCTTATATGCACAAATGAAATCCGCACTAGCATTTTGAATAAATGGATTTCAACGAGTTTCAAATAAGTTCCAAATGCAAATGAATATTTTGAACATACCCTAAACAAAACTTAATCGAAGCTAAAAATAAGTTTTAAGTTTTAATTGTAAAATTTAAAGGTACATTTCACCATCATCCAATATTTTTTAATACAGGTCGAAAATCAAATCAACAGCACCTATTAATAATGTTCACAACCTATTGAAGAAAGTATATTAAATAGAGAAAAAATTAATATAAACAAACATAATAAATTCAAAGTAATAAATTTATTCTTTGATTTAGACATTTTTATATAAGCCGTAATTTTTTTTTTCAGAGTTGTGAAAAAACAGCATTAAGTCTGGTTGAAACTTATTGTCATCACTCTTAAAATATGTTAAACCCTTTTTTTTAACATATGTTTTTGGTTGTGTTGTATACAATATGAAATATAAAAATTGTAAACACTAAAAATTAATTAATTTAAATAAAAGAAAACTAAATGAATATTAGTCAATTGTAAACATTTTTTTGTTATATATTTAAATGAATTTATTTATTGTATTTAAATTTATTAATAAATTAAATGCTCATATGGTTTTTACGGATGACTGGAATTTTGCAACATATTTCCAATAAACATTCACAATAGATTGATTTTTGAGTTTAGCTGCACTAAAACTCAAGATGTACAATTTTCTGCGAGTAACTCTAAAAACTTTAAGAGCATTTTCATTGCTTTATATGTTTCTTTTGTAAGTTGTGAGTATTTTTTTAGTACTCTGAAAAAAAATTATGGCTATATTTATATAGTAAAACACAATCAGTTAAATTTTTTGCAAGTAAAACGTTCAATTAATTTTATATGTGCTCTTCTCATAAATATTAATTAAAATAAATAAATAATACTTTTCTAAGATGTGTAAAATGTTTTAAAAAAAATATTTCATTTCCACAATTTTAAAATTTGTGAAACTTTTTAATTTTGTTCGAATTTTTGTTTACAAACTTTTGACAAATGATTGAAATTTTTGTTGAATTTTCCAATCCAGGTTCACAATAGTTCGGTTATTGCTTTGATGATATATGGCAAGACCGTTTTTTCATGATTTTAAAACTATAACATGCTAAACCTTGACATTTGCGTAGGAATTTAATATATTTCATTTATAAGATGTTAAAGAAAATGTAAAAAGCGTGTATATATATTAAAATTGTTGACAAATTTTCAAATATGTTTCACTGCTAGAACAATTGTGTAAGCTCTATGCTTCAAACTAAATTAAGTTAAAGGAACATAGCTGCTATTTGTTGATAGAAATAACATGCAACTTCTTAGATAATAATGATTAGTACAATTTTCATAAATTTGTTTAAATTTTGAAATCTATAAATTGAGTAAACTGACATGAAAACATAGTTAAGAATTTTGAACTGTTGGCCAATAAGTCGAAGAAACGGCATCGCTACAGACTTTTTAATGGCTATATATCTTAAGAAATTTGCGAAATCCATACTAATAGGAATACCTATTGGCATAACATTTTTCGACTGTGTGGGGTATGTAGCCAGAGTGGATGGTATGTCATAACAAAAAAAAAATTATTTTAAATTGTCATATATACAAATATCGTTTGATAGGAATTTCCATGCAACCAGTGTTAAATCCAAGTCAAAATCAAACTGATTATGTGTTTTTAACGAAATGGGCTGTGAAAACAAATCGAATAGAACGCGGAGATATTGTTTCACTTATATCACCTAAAGACCCAAGACAAAAAATAATCAAAAGAGTTGTGGGACTTGAGGGGGATGTTGTTTCAACAATTGGTTACAAACAAGAAATTGTTCGAGTACCGGAAGGTCATTGTTGGGTGGAAGGTGATCACACAGGACATTCATTTGATAGTAACTCCTTCGGACCAGTTGCGATGGGCCTTATGACAGCGCGAGCTTCCTTCATTGTGTGGCCACCAGAACGATGGCGTAGATTACCATCAGAACTGCCTCGTAGAAGAATACCAATACAAATAGCCAAAACAAATTATTACGGCTCATGAAGCACGATAATAACTTATATAGTTGAAAACTGTTTCAATTCAGAGGAAGCAGTGCTTCCTTGTTATAATTATTAGTTGTTTTAATTGAAAGTATATTTTATAATTATTTAAGACTTAGACTTAAATCTAAATATATTTTTAAAACGTTTATTACAATAATTTTACTTATTTATAATTTTTCTGCATTTAAATAGAACTCAAGAATTTTTATTAGGTTTTATACCAAATTCTTGTAAAATTTCTAATGTGTCGTTTAATGCAACACCTTCACGAAGTATTTTATAAAATCCTGGTTGTGATAAATCAATGACTGTGGAAGCGGATCTTCTCTCTTCAGTAAGACCAATTTGTCCAGCATCAAAAACAGCCCCGAGCTCTGGCCAAAGCCCACTAAATTCATCAACATTTAAACTACTCTTTTCAGAAGAGCGATTTGCACTTGTCAATGCCAAAGGTGCATTATACATTTCACATAGATTTCGTATAAACTGATAATCTGGTATTCTTATACCAATTTTGCTACTCTTTGGATTAAGAAACTGATTACTTAAATGGTTTGTACGTTCAATAACAATAGTTATTGGTCCTGGAAATAAACGCTTAAGAAGTTCATCTTCAAGATGTCGTGCATCTCCAAATCGTCGTAATGCTGTAAGATTCTTCACACATATTGAAACAGGCTTGTCGAAATGACGTCCTTTTATATCGTAAACTTTTTGTATTGCTTTTTCATTATTGGCATCACATGCTAAACCATAAACCGTATCCGTTGGTAATCCTATAACTTTATCATCACAAAGCAATTTACAAGCTATCTCTAACGTATTTGAATCCTCAACTTTATATACATTGCGCATCTTTATTGTTGGCAGCAGCTGCGTTGCACTGCTCGTTAAATATTTTCTTAAATGTAAACCTAAATTTATAATTTCTTTCAGACTCAACATTGAATTTAATATATTAAACTCTTGGTTAGTATAAATTATTATCACTTTAATCTCTCCAATTGTGTCCACACAATTGATTGCAACACTTATAAAATGTTGTCATTGGTTCATCAGCAGAACGTGTTTGCATTTGCATAAAATAAGCCTTTTTATTCGAGCAAACTGGACATTCAGCATCGGTAGAATCTACATTCTCCCAGGCAGCTGCACCACCCATAACATGATCAACTTCCTAAACATTACGTTTGCAAATTATAAAAAATCTTTCTTAACAAAAATATAATAATTATACCTTAAGACGTGGATAACTTTTTGCAGAAATCTTTTTTTTAATCTTGCATATATATGGACATGTATTGCAACTGAAACGATCACCCACGGTATCTTCTTCAACCATTAAAATATTACCGCATGTTGGACAAAATAATAACATACTTTACACACAATAATATATTGTATTCATTTAACATACAATATGTAAAATTCTTGTACTTATTCACCTATTTATTTACACGTGATAATAAAAAACCAAAATAAAATGTGCGGTAAAATACTACTATGTATATAGATATTACACTTTTATAAACATAGCTCCATGAAGTCAATGAACATAACATTTTCAAATACTAATTAATATTAATTAATATTAATAATTAATTTATTGTTTTAACGGCCATACATTTTATTAATAATTTTGTTTTTGAAACAGGTTAATTGGTAAATTGTTAAACAATATACTATTTTTTTTATAAATTAGTTTTTTATTTATATCAATATTTCGACTCCATTCTATAGTTATCTACAGGGTACTATTATGATGTTTTTATAATGTAGCAAAATTAATTTTAAATAATAAAATAAACTTTAATTTTAATTGGAATTTTGATAAAGCTAATGAACATATAACTTTAATACACATAACATTGAACAGATTCAACCAAATCAATCGATTTTTTTTCAGGCAATATATGAAGAGAATAGGTAATGCTCTGTTCAAACAACCAAATTTCCTTAATTTTGTTAAAATTAAATTAAATTAATTTGGAAAGTGTTTATACTAATACCATATGTATCTCCGAAATTATGATAGTTAATTATTATAACTATTAAAAAAGGCAATCAGTAGTTTTATTAGTTTTAGTGGATTTCAGGTAGTGCATTATTATTTTTCACTCTACTTTAATTAAATTAATACAAGTTACATTTTTTTTCTATATTCATATTTAAAAATTTGCACTACTTTTAAAATATTCATTTAGTTTTATTGAATTTATGACTAAAATTTATTTTAAAAAAATGTCCCTTTTTCGTTATCTCAACTTTATCATTTCCTTAAATTTTATTTTACGCGTAGTTGCATTTGATATTTCCCTTAATTTCAGCCTTCGTTTCAACGAAATTAAGGCCATCTTCCTTAATTTCATTCTTGAAACTGAATTTTTTATGGAAAAA
>NC_051847.1:58572052-58613444 GCF_002237135.1 Teleopsis dalmanni | reverse complement strand
ATATATATAAATATATATTTATAGGCTTTTCTTGTTCCATGATGATGGGTTAGGTTAGGTTAATAAGATGGCTGTAAGATGCACTTAAATCTACCGATATCAGATACACTAAGCCCTACCGATACCAGATACAGTTAAACCTCTATGTAGGTTTTGTAGGAACCATTTTTGAAATTTCAAGGCATTCTTAAAGTTTAAAGTGTCTTGATAAAATTCAAGGATTTTGTAAAAATCTTTTCAGTATACGCACACTGCACTGTAAGGGCGATATTTTGTACTGATAGGTTAAATAATTAACCCTATAACGATTATTAGTATATATTTAATTTATACATGATTAAACATAATTAATATCTTTTTTTTAATTATTCTCTAGCCTCATTTCAATTACTTGTCCAAACTGTGGAATAACTTAAATTTTAACCTAAATGTATTAGTTGAAATTAACAGAATTAAAGATATAATGGACGAATATAATTCCGAATCTATACGCAAAAATTTTTTAGAAATACTTAAAACTAGCGTCAAAAAAAGTATGCTAACAAAATCACCATTAGTTTATACATTTAAAGAAAATCTTAAAGAAATAGAACGAAGGGAACTCAAAACTAATTTTATGGCAATAGTAAGTAAATAATTATATTAACACTAATTAATATATTAATATGAAATATATTAACAGCCGTCAATAATAGAGAAACACTGCTCTCTAACTATAGCATTAACTCAGGGGATTCTATTACCAGGTACCATAAACAAGCAGATATGTGACAATATGAAGATCAAGTTTGGTTTTTCTAATCTTGGTCTATCGAAATTCGCGCAACGTCACTTTGAGGAGTTTATACTTAAGTTGAATAATACGATTTTTACATCAATCGATCTAACATTATTATACAATTTAATGGATATTATTCTTAAACGGGATCATGAGAATGATGTCAAAGATGATCCTAAATTTAAAAATATCGACACGCAAACTGAAATGGTTATAGTTAACGATTTAATACCAGCAAACAAAAACGATTCCACTTTCAATAAGTGGGATCTTCATCGTGAAACTATTCATTTGGCAAATATTAAGAAATCACAAACGCATTCCACACAAACATCAATTTCGTATGGTCAACGTGATTCCACAACTCAAACTTACCGTCCTAAGGATAATCCCTAAATATTAATTCTTAACGAAATATATTTCTTACGTACCTTTTGTTTTGCTTTTTAAATCCATCATTGCAATCTTGTCCTTATAATTTATATAAAGACAGTTTTCTGTTTCCCAGTCAAGTGTATAAATCGGTTTGTTGCCTACTGAATTCGTTTGGAATATATGCTTTTTATTATCAACGTTCACAACACCAACCTAATAAAAATAAATTAAATTTTAATTTATGTTAATTTATTTTAAGACTTACACTAAATAAAATTCATTCATTAACATAAAATAATTAATCCAAACATTGGATACAGGTAAAAGGTTTAAATCAAGATGACGACTGTTTATTGGTGTTAATAAGAAAAATATGAAATGTTATTATAGCCCAATTTAAGATTAAAATACTTGGAAAGATTGCTAATAGCTGATATTATTGAAAGACAAAAGAATGTTGTTGCTGTCGTAATTTGAAGGGACTTGTAGAGCAGAAGACATGAATGGATTACAACATGAATGCACGGTTCATTATCGAATATAAGGGGAATTGTAATGTGATATAATGTAGTACATATAATGTATAATGTAGTTTCATTTCAGTAGTACGGTGCCATTGAACTAATGTAGCAACTACCAAGGCTTTTTACTTGCTAAATTTGAAGTGCAGAGTTACGTTTATTAACCAACTGACAAAACACCGTACTTAACTTGTGTTATACTAACTTAAAGTTTTGTGCATATTAGTTTTTTTTCACTAACAAATTCACTTGCGATTTTATATTAAAACAAAATTATAATCCACTGTCATACATGCTGTTAATTTTCAGTAATATTGTTTTTACAAAGATATTATTTTTAGGATATTTTTACGTTCGTTGTGTATAGATCCTTGTTTGGATGCTTAGATTTAATAGTAATTAAATTTGAAAAAGCAACATCATTATTGTATTTAAATTTTTTTTTAATTTATAACTGAATCTTATAGGTTATAATTTTAAAAAATAATACTCACGGTTCCTTCATTTGTTCCATAAGCAAAACTTAAACAATCTGGAGACCAAGTTATGCAATTCACAACTAAATCCGCACGACATAATGACTGTATATTAATATTGGTCGGACTTAGTTTTACTATATCTAATAATCCAAATGAGTGGTCACAAAATCCCAATAATATTCTATTAAAATATAAATCAATAAAAATTTAAATAAATTTAAGAGCTTCTATTACTTATTCATATCATCAGGGCATTCTTTGATATCATATATTCCGTTGCAAACAGTATTAAAACTAGCCAATACTTTTTTTGTGACCAAATCAAAACAAATAATTTGACGCGAACCACCTCTACACCAGATTATTTCTTTGTTATTATCGTAACAAATTGCGTCTGCAGCAAAGTTCAAATTCAACTGCTTATCTTTTGTAAATTTCAAAGAGATATTCGAGTTTTGATCATCATATGTTGGAGGATCACATGTCCAAGACATAATTTCGCCTTCTTTACTGATACCTATGATTGTATGCTCATTCTTCCAATTAACACTAAGCTGTCCTAAAAATGATCAAATGATTAAACATAACATAAATAAAAATTTAAATAATTCAATTACTTTTTGGGTTAAGAATTTGGCCAGGAGTTTTAATTGAATCGCACAATTTGCCATTTTCAAAATTCCAAACGCAATATGTGCCATTATATGCACTAACAGAAGTTAACATAATATGTTTTTTAATCAAATCATAGTCGGATTCATCTAGAAAAATTATTGAATACATATTAAGAAAATAGATTACTATAATCAATATAATCATATATATATACAACTAGTGACACTATTACCTTATTAAGTTTTACAAATTTATAATCCATACTTATTGAAACTTATGGAATTCATTTAAGAAGAAACATGGTTGAAGGCTCGTTTAAAGGCTACTGAAATACAGAAGCAAAACTATTGTTCACACAACTGAATTTAGGTTCAAAGAGCTAATAATGCAAATATCAACGTCTCCGTAGACACAATATTTATATATATGGACTATAATGGAATTGCGTTTAAATCCCATTAAAGTTTAGTCTAATAACAGCTTAAAAGATCTTTATAAAAGAACAGATATCTCTGCACTGTTGCAGAGATAGGGCTGCAATCACCCCTTTAATTCGCAAATTTGCCTCCTACAAAACCTACATAAAGGTATAACACTATCTGGTATCGCTAGAGACCAATGCAACCTAACCTATACTAGATTAACCTAATCTAATACAAAACAACTTTAAATAGGAAATTTTAAATTGGAAAAATTTTTAATATTTAATACTTTGAGCATGACACTATGGCCTAGACAAAATCTTCAAGAAAATTTTGTCGCTGATAAACAAAAATAGAAAGAGTAAGGAATCCCTTCAGAATGACGGTAGTATTCAATGGTTCTGTCTATCGGAAATCAAGCAGTTAAATTTAAAATTTCTCACAATATTTTTCAATTGATGCAATAACAAGAAAAAGAGGAACTACATAAGGTATATCGCTTTTCAACGATTTGGAGCCTAACGGTAAACAATATTGTTGTTGTTGTTGCTGTTGTAGCCCGCCGGAACCAGCTTGTGTGCACCCTTTGGGAGATGTTGAACGGCGCTTAGCCATCTTCGACGATTGTCTCCGTTCTTGGAACCGTAAACAATATTAGTGAAATTTAGGGGTTCTTAAAATTCACAAACTGGATCTAAAACCAAGCTTTATACACAAACACTTAAATAACAATAATAAAAATTCAAGTTTAGTGCATCGTGAACAATAGTAGCTGTTGTCAGTATATCTACTTTATATTGAAAAATTCTATATATCAAGTCATATACTTGGCATATAAGTACTTCGAAAAAATGAAAAAAACAATATTATTTTTTAGGGTATCAATTTCTAACAAATGCTTTTTACAGGTGAACTGAACGGGATATTATTATTAAGATTTTTTTACTTTACTTAGAGATATTTAAAATATTTATCATTCTATCATTCAGAGTAGATTCGTTACAAAGTGAATTATGATTTTCTTGTGCTTAAAAATACCTTATATATTTATAAAATATAATATTTTTAAATTTTATGTATAAGAATTACCTGCGAACTCTTTGGATTTTGATATATTGTCTTTAGGTTCCTCAACTTCAACTGTGTCTTCAGGTGTTATTCCAACTATTAGATAATAAATATGAATTATAATAATTTTAAATATAACAAAAAACGCTTTTAAATATGGTTCAACCTTAATATATATCTACTTACTATATTTACAGTTTACTTAATAATTTTCAAATTACTCACCTTTATCAATTGATTGATTACTTTTGTCGGAACCACCTAACGATGCATGCACCTGAGCTTTATATAAAACTTTAGTTTTTAACAAATTTGGGTCACCCTCAACTGCTATTTCGTCATCTGATGAACTACAAATAGTTGCTAAGCTTTCGTCGCTTGAAAGACTTTTATTATGTGCTATATTTTTCTCAGAACTTTGGCATTGTTCATCTTTATTTAGTTCTTCTTCCTGACTGAAGCAATCGTCCGATTTTGTAATAGCTAGTTGCACGCAGTCGTTATTTATATCTTTATTTATGTGTGTATCTAAAACTTCACCATCATTAGGTTCTTGTTTTTTAGATGCATTTTGACTTAAGCAATGACTGAAGATATCATCCGATTTTGTATTAGCTAGTTGTTTGCACTCGTTATTTAAATCTTTATTAACAGATATATCTAAAACTTTATCATCATCAGTTTCTTGTTCTTTAGATGTATTTTGACTAAAGCAATGCCAAACAATTGATGAAATTGCTGTTTCTCGATGACCTCGCAAAGCATGAATTACGGCCGATTTTTGTACATCACAAACATATACGACTCCGCGTATTGTTCCCACAGCAAAAATGTTTGCATTAAATTGTGAGCAACTTAATGACAATAATTTGTCTGACCGTAAATTCAAAAAGTTACGCCGTTTAATATAATTCTGTGAACTACAACATAACACAATAACATCCTGGGAATCAAGAGTCATGAGATTAGAGTTGCTCATGAAATCCATTAAAACAATTTTAAATTTATCGCCCTTTCCCTCCACGTGACTTTGTTGGACATGGGCTTTGTGTCCATATAAAGGGCATCCTTTTTCGAAGTCCCATACTTGAACGATATTATCCTCGAAAAGAACTGAAAAATATCTATAAATAAAATGTTAGTTTCTTATGAAATCTAAAATTGTGATCACTAATATTACAACATTACAATGTAACTTAAATAAAAAATCTAAATCTAAGTAAAGCGCAACAGAACTTTTATACCTCCTTGAATTTACACCGTCATCAACTGGCCACTTCGGATCTACGCTTATTTCATTAATAGGTTGTCGCGTATAAAAACATTCCACAGTTGGGTTCTGGTTCTCAAAGATGGCAACATAATTTATGCTGCGAAAGCCAGAGTATATAAGCGCTCCATTTGGGCATGATTTAAATACCTTTCCAACAGGATTTGCAGGAAATCGTGTTAAAGTTTCTGCCATTTTACTAAACAACCAACTTAAAAAAATTTACTACCGGCAATCAACAAAAATTTGACAGCTGACAGTGATTCCAACGCATTTCTTTTTCTATCAAAGAATATTTTTCAAAGATGTTCTTAACAAATAAGTTTATCACAAATAAGTTGTGTATATTAACAACTTATATTTCATGTTATATATAATATATGTGTATCTATATATAATTAGTCACGAATGTAATAATTGTTCGCTAGAAATCATAGCTAGTGAAGTCATCGGGATACTATATTTCTGTCAGGATTATAATAGTGCTATTTTCTATGGCGTTTACACTGGCCTCAAATAACTGATTTCAGTCAAATATTACAAATGAGAAGCAAAACATTGCTTTCTGTATACAAAATCTTATATGGACAAATAAAATCCGCACTAGCATTTTGAATAAATGGATTTCAACGAGTTTCAAATAAATTCGAAATGCAAATGAATACATTGAACATACCCTAAACAAAACTTAATCGAAGCTAAAAATAAGTTTTAAGTTTTAATTGTAAAGTTTAAAGGTACATTTCACCATCATCCAATATTTTTTGATACAGGTCGAAAATCAAAAATGAATATTAGTCAATTGTAAGCATTTTTATCTTATATATTTAAATGAATTTATTTATTGTATTTAAATTTATTAATAAATGAAATGCTCATATGGTTTTTACGGATGACTGGAATTTTGCAACATATTTCCAATAAACATTCACAATAGATTGATTTTGAGTTTAGCTGCACTAAAACTTAAGATGTACAATTTTCTGCGAGTAAAACCTAACTCTAAAAACATTAAGGGCATTTTCATTGCTTTATATGTTTCTTTTGTAAGTTGTGAGTATTTTTATAGTACTCTGAAAAAAAATTACGGCTATATTTATATAGTAAAACACAATCAGTTAAATTTTTTGCAAGTAAAACGTTCAATTAATTTTATATGTGCTCTTCTCAAAAATGTTAATTAAAATAAATAAATAATACTTTTCTAAGATGTGTAAAATGTTTTAAAAAAATATTTCATTTCCACAATTTTCAAATTTGTGAAACTTTTTAATTTTGTTCGAATTTTTGTTTACAAACTTTTGACAAATGATTGAAATTTTTGTTGAATTTTCCAATCCAGGTTCACAATAGTTCGGTTATTGCTTTGGTGATATATGGCAAGACCGTTTTTTCATGATTTTAAAACTATAACATGCTAAACCTTGACATTTGCGTAGGAATTTAATATATTTAATTTATAAGATGTTAAAGGAAATGTAAAAAGCGTGTATATATATTAAAATTGTTGACAAATTTTCAAATATGTTTCACTGCTAGAACAATTGTGTAAGCTCTATGCTTCAAACTAAATTAAGTTAAAGGAACATAGCTGCTATTTGTTGATAGAAATAACATGCAACTTCTTAGATAATAATGATTAGTACAATTTTCATAAATTTGTTTAAATTTTGAAATCTATAAATTGAGTAAACTGACATGAAAACATAGTTAAGAATTTTGAACTGTTGGCCAATAAGTCGAAGAAACGGCATCGCTACAGACTTTTTAATGGCTATATATCTTAAGAAATTTGCGAAATCCATACTAATAGGAATACCTATTGGCATAACATTTTTCGACTGTGTGGGGTATGTAGCCAGAGTGGATGGTATGTCATAACAAAAAAAAAATTAATTTAAATTGTCATATATACAAATATTGTTTGATAGGAATTTCCATGCAACCAGTTTTAAATCCAAGTCAAAATCAAACTGATTATGTGTTTTTAACGAAATGGGCTGTGAAAACAAATCGAATAGAACGCGGAGATATTGTTTCACTCATATCACCTAAAGACCCAAGACAAAAAATAATCAAAAGAGTTGTGGGCCTTGAGGGGGATGTTGTTTCAACAATTGGTTACAAACAAGAAATTGTTCGAGTACCGGAAGGTCATTGTTGGGTGGAAGGTGATCACACAGGACATTCATTTGATAGTAACTCCTTCGGACCAGTTGCGATGGGCCTTATGACAGCGCGAGCTTCCTTCATTGTGTGGCCACCAGAACGATGGCGTAGATTACCATCAGAACTGCCTCGTAGAAGAATACCAATACAAATAGCCAAAACAAATTATTACGGCTCATGAAGCACGATAATAACTTATATAGTTGAAAACTGTTTCAATTCAGAGGAAGCAGTGCTTCCTTATTATAATTATTAGTTGTTTTAATTGAAAGTATATTTTATAATTATTTAAGACTTAGACTTAAATCTAAATATATTTTTAAAACGTTTATTACAATAATTTTACTTATTTATAATTTTTCTGCATTTAAATAGAACTCAAGAATTTTTATTAGGTTTTATACCACATTCTTGTAAAATTTCTAATGTGTCGTTTAATGCAACACCTTCACGAAGTATTTTATAAAATCCTGGTTGTGATAAATCAATGACTGTGGAAGCGGATCTTCTCTCTTCAGTAAGACCAATTTGTCCAGCATCAAAAACAGCCCCGAGTTCTGGCCAAAGCCCACTAAATTCATCAACATTTAAACTACTCTTTTCAGAAGAGCGATTTGCACTTGTCAATGCCAAAGGTGCATTATACATTTCACATAGATTTCGTATAAACTGATAATCTGGTATTCTTATACCAATTTTGCTACTCTTTGGATTAAGAAACTGATTACTTAAATGGTTTGTACGTTCAATAACAATAGTTATTGGTCCTGGAAATAAACGCTTAAGAAGTTCATCTTCAAGATGTCGTGCATCTCCAAATCGTCGTAATGCTGTAAGATTCTTCACACATATTGAAACAGGCTTGTCGAAATGACGTCCTTTTATATCGTAAACTTTTTGTATTGCTTTTTCATTATTGGCATCACATGCTAAACCATAAACCGTATCCGTTGGTAATCCTATAACTTTATCATCACAAAGCAATTTACAAGCTATCTCTAACGTATTTGAATCCTCAACTTTATATACATTGCGCATCTTTATTGTTGGCAGCAGCTGCGTTGCACTGCTCGTTAAATATTTTCTTAAATGTAAACCTAAATTTATAATTTCTTTCAGACTCAACATTGAATTTAATATATTAAACTCTTGGTTAGTATAAATTATTATCACTTTAATCTCTCCAATTGTGTCCACACAATTGATTGCAACACTTATAAAATGTTGTCATTGGTTCATCAGCAGAACGTGTTTGCATTTGCATAAAATAAGCCTTTTTATTCGAGCAAACTGGACATTCAGCATCGGTAGAATCTACATTCTCCCAGGCAGCTGCACCACCCATAACATGATCAACTTCCTAAACATTACGTTTGCAAATTATAAAAAATCTTTCTTAACAAAAATATAATAATTATACCTTAAGACGTGGATAACTTTTTGCAGAAATCTTTTTTTTAATCTTGCATATATATGGACATGTATTGCAACTGAAACGATCACCCACGGTATCTTCTTCAACCATTAAAATATTACCGCATGTTGGACAAAATAATAACATACTTTACACACAATAATATATTGTATTCATTTAACATACAATATGTAAAATTCTTGTACTTATTCACCTATTTATTTACACGTGATAATAAAAAACCAAAATAAAATGTGCGGTAAAATACTACTATGTATATAGATATTACACTTTTATAAACATAGCTCCATGAAGTCAATGAACATAACATTTTCAAATACTAATTAATATTAATTAATGTTAATAATTAATTTATTGTTTTAACGGCCATACATTTTATTAATAATTTTGTTTTTGAAACAGGTTAATTGGTAAATTGTTAAACAATATACTATTTTTTTTATAAATTAGTTTTTTATTTATATCAATATTTCGACTCCATTCTATAGTTATCTACAGGGTACTATTATGATGTTTTTATAATGTAGCAAAATTAATTTTAAATAATAAAATAAACTTTAATTTTAATTGGAATTTTGATAAAGCTAATGAACATATAACTTTAATACACATAACATTGAACAGATTCAACCAAATCAATCGATTTTTTTTCAGGCAATATATGAAGAGAATAGGTAATGCTCTGTTCAAACAACCAAATTTCCTTAATTTTGTTAAAATTAAATTAAATTAATTTGGAAAGTGTTTATACTAATACCATATGTATCTCCGAAATTATGATAGTTAATTATTATAACTATTAAAAAAGGCAATCAGTAGTTTTATTAGTTTTAGTGGATTTTAGGTAGTGCATTATTATTTTTCACTCTACTTTAATTAAATTAATACAAGTTACATGTTTTTTCTATATTCATATTTAAAAATTTGCACTACTTTTAAAATATTCATTTAGTTTTATTGAATTTATGACTAAAATTTATTTTAAAAAAATGTCCCTTTTTCGTTATCTCAACTTTATCATTTCCTTAAATTTTATTTTACGCGTAGTTGCATTTGATATTTCCCTTAATTTCAGCCTTCGTTTCAACGAAATTAAGGCCATCTTCCTTAATTTCATTCTTGAAACTGAATTTTTTATGGAAAAAATAACTTCATTTCGCTGAAACGAAAATAGAATTAAGATTTTTGCGAAATTAAAGTGTGTCTGAACATAATATTCGTTTCAACGAAATTAAACCATTTTCTTTTATTTCATTCTAACCTTAAAACTGAATTTCGTATCGAAAAAAACAACTTAATTTCGTTGAAACAAATGCGAAATTAAGATTTTCGCTAAATAAAGGTGTTAATACCGATATTAATACAGATAAAAAATTAAAAAATAAATTTAAATATTTAATTGAATATTATCAGGTACATCTTATTTTAATTAATAATTTAATATTAAAATGATTGATCGACCACATTCGGATAAAATTATAAAAAGTAATAATACAAAAAAAAATTAAAAAATAAATTCAGTCATTTGAATTTATTCAATAACGAAACAAAAATTTTAATTAACAGGTGATTTTTATTTTAAATAATGATTTTATATTTAAATGATTGATCTATTACATTCAGATAAAATATGAAGAGTAATAATACGAATAAAAAATTAAAAAATAAATTCAAATGACTCTTTATTCAATAACGAAAATTAAATTTATATCAACAGGTGGTTTTCATTTTAATTAATTATATTCAGATAAAATATTAAGAAAATAGCTAATTCGAATAGGTATTTATTCATTTTAAAAATAATTTTTGTTAGCAAATGGTTTTTATTTTAATTAATGATTTAATACTAAAATTATGTATATTTATATTAAATAAATTTATATGTAATATAATATATATTATGTAATATGAATATAGTACGTGAATAATTTTTTTAATAAGATTTGTATATAAAAACTTAAATTATAAATTATTACATATTTAATACTTAATATTTTTAGTGAAATCTTTTTTTGGTATATAAAGAGGTTTATAGCTTGGCAGCACTGTTCGGCTGTCAGTAATTGTTTAATAACAAATAAGCCGTGTGTAATGTATAAATATTGCAAGATTCTACAGCAAAGATTGTACAAATAACTTAATTCGAATACAAAATGAGACCTGAAGAGTATATAGATAAAGATGAGCTAAGCACTTGGGAGGATACTAAAATAAATGCATTGAAATTTCGTAATCAAATGGTGCGCTATATAATAAAATAAATGCACATAAATACTAATGTTTAAATATATTTAGATGACATATTCAGAATTTCAAAAACCTTGTCCATTGAGTTGCTTCAGTACATCAACTGAACGGGTTTATGTACCACGCGCGGACGAAATGCGCTATTATAAAAAACCAACGAAATTTCCAATGGATTTAAATGAGAACATAAGAAATGCTATACTAAAGCCGGAAAGTGCACACCATGAAGGCGTGCTTAACATGCTAAAACATATCGAAAACGAAATTACTGTAAAAGAAGAAAATCCATTGCTAAATATTGATTTTGTTTGTTGGCGCGGACTACTGACATTGATTATGAATACTCCGTATGAGAATAAAAGCGATTGGCATTTAAGAGTTACAAAATTTATGGGAACGTGTTATTTACGTAAAGTCGAAACGAAGCAAAAGAAAATGGAGCGTGATAGTATGACACAAAAACAATGTGATATGGCAAGTTGGGGTTTTAAATTTGAGCAATATTGTTTGGCAGGTATTAAAGCTAATAGTCATTTAGATAATATAATAATAATCAGAATGATAAGCATAAAAATACATATATTTAGAGACGCCTGAATCCGAACCTGATACAGTAAGTCCAGTAGATGAGTGTAGTGAATTTGCTATAGTATATCAAACCAAAATAGGAGGTTTCAATATGTTTTATGGTGCTGAAATGGATGGCGTTGATTCCAATAAAACCATAAATTTGTAAGTAATAGTATTTTTAATTTAATATCAATATACGATATAAAGACAAATAAAAATGATGATGCATGTTATATATGGGATTCACAAAATTGTGAATTGTGTGCTACCATTAAAACTACTTGTAACATTTGATGTCTTGACAATAAAGTGATGTATATAAATTGAATCATCACATCAGTTCGTAAGTATTTTCAAAATATTGCATATTATGCTCGTGTCACCACAGAAAGGCGCAGAACTAAAACATTTATTTCGAAAATCATATTCAGATGACACTAAACTATTTTAACTCTAATGACGCGAGTAATATGTACACTCATGCAAAAATTTTAAAAGGCTTGAGCTTCAGATATATAAGTTTCCAAACTTATACTTAAAAATCACGGTGCCTTAACATCGCAGAGTTGACCTATATATTCAATATTCGTCAATCTCGACGACCAAGTGCCGTTCAACAGACGGCTCATGGATTTTCCGTAGGCACTTATTAGAATTTGTTGTGTTAGATAAGTGGGTTATAAGGACTAATCAATTTGTTGGCTACAAGCAGAATCGTGGCGATAGTGGCGTGTTGAATGTATTAACGACACATCTCTATGATATTTCCTATTTAAGAGGGCCAACATACGAACAGATAGCATATTACTGATCATCTTCGTTATCTATTAGTGTTCTATACGGGAATACCGACAATATTGACTTTTTAAATATATTTGAACTGAATTCAAAGATTTTTTTTTTTTTTTTTCATTTTAATATTTCATACGTATTCTGCAATAATGCTGTAACATTTTACAATGATTTAATAAATAGAAGAGATTTCATGCATAATAATTTATAATTTAGGTATTTCTCCATGTGATGAGCTACTTTTTTTTTTTAAATAAAGATTTTCCAGAGTTCAGAGATGCGTAACAAATAAAAACCATAGTTTTGGTACTTCGATTTTAAGTACTTTGAATTAAGTTAACTAGTTAGATTGGATCAGATTGAAGTTGTGATCTTACACACTAAAGACCACTTGATCACTAATAATGACCTGTTGCTATCTGCTAGTATAAATATACATATATCTACTCTTTATATATCTCAGCAATTTGCTGACATCATGCAAGCTGCTGCTAAGTTCTTTTTGTGCTGAATTGTTTAATAAAAGATGAGAAGACCAACGATATATAGGTAAAGTATTTGTGTGTAATTTAGGCACGTTCCATAAAGAAGAAGTCTTGTGATAAGATAAGAAATACGTCTTGTGATAAGTTTACTCACAACTTATTGTAGCCATGTAAACTACAAGACTTCCAATTAAAAAGAGCATTATAAGCTTTGCCAAAGGTTTTACGTGGTTTTTAATCTCTGAGTTTTTCCTTATATGGTAACACTTCAACGTGAACTATAACTTCACTAATTGCTATAACTACTCAAGAGCGGTTATACTAAAAAGATAAATAAATTTTTTATGAATACAAAATACATATACAATGCAAAAAATAAAAGAATACATTTTTTTTGAACTAATAATTAATTTTTAATTTTTTTTTTGTGTCAGTGATGCACGCCCCAATAAAGAACAATTATCATCAATGAATTTTATTGAACTTAAAGTACGTAAAAAGGATTTAAGCTTTTACCAAAAACGCACATATAATTGCATCAAGACGCGTACATGGTGGTGTCAATCCTTTTTAGTTGGAGTTTCTAAAATCATTGTTGGCTTGCGGAACGATAATGGGCTTGTGGATAGCATTGAGGAGGTTGAAGTAAATTCACTAATTAAACAAGGTCAAGTAAGTAGAAATGATTTCTCATATCAGATATTACTCATGTAACATTTAAATTTTTTATTGCAGAATTATTGGAGTGGCAATAATTGCATTGAATTTTTAACATTTATGTTGAAATTCATTAAGGAAAAAACGAGTGATTTAAACTGTCCACACACTGTAGTGGATTTTTATTACAATTCTGATAATAGACATATTAGTTATAAAAAAACCGAGGGGAAGAGTCCCAGCTCATTTTTACCTGATTGGTATATAACTGCAGTAAAAAGCCAACATACGTTTTAAACACACACAGAGTGTTAAATTTTAATTATTATATTTTAAAGTTTACAGAGTATTTCTTAATTCAAAATACAAAACCCAAAAATATACGTTATAAACATGAAATTATTTAGTTACAAAAATTTTATTTTACACTTATTTCATCATTGAGAAAATCTTGCAGTACTTATGAACGAATTTTAAGTAATAATAAGTTTTAAGTGAGAATATGAAAGTACAAAACTATATATTTGGAAATGTATGCTGAAGTTAACGTTTGCTGCTACTACAAATGATTATTACTAATTTGTTATTACTTGTACAACAAAATACTTAGAGCTCGGTCTTCTTAGGATTACCGCTGCGATCATAACCAGTCAATTCTTTTGTAGCATGTTTGGCTATGTATTTAATGAAATCATTCACTTCACGCCCATCATTGTACGATACTGGCTTATCTTTGGCATCCTTTGCCAACCAGAATAGTGTTGGGAATCCACGTACATTGAATTCGGGTGGCACATCATTAGCTGTAGCATCCATTTTTACAATAGCTACATCTTCATCCTTCAATTTTTCAGCAAGCTCATCATAAATAGGTGTCAATTTTTTACAATGGCCACACCATGGAGCATAAAACTCTACCAATGTATCTTTACCATTATTAACGACAACGTCATCAAAGTTTCGTGCGACAGCTACTTTGACTGGTGTGTCATTGTTTTCTGGTATGGGTTCTGATTTTACGTATGGCTCTAATTCACCATTTAACAGTTTATCAGCAAAATCTTTTAAATTTTCTACAGAGAATTCCTCCTTCAAAGCGAATTTCATGTTCTTAATGTCACGTGCAAGTATAACTGGCTTGTCTCCTACAAAGTCATAACCATATTCATTCAATTCATGCTGGAAGTCATCCTTTGAACTGACTGCAAAGCCCAATTTTCCTATATATTCCTTGGCTACCTTCAATATACGATTACGCCAGTAGTTTGTTCCTTTTGGATTCTTAACGTAATCAACTGTGTAGTAAGCAGTAATAAGAGGATTTTGGAAATCGCGAGCATTATCTTGTGTACGATGACCAACGAGTCCATGGCTATAAAATTTATTTACATATTATAAACATATTAGTATTAATATTTGTTTTTTTTTTGTACTCACAAATTTTCCTTAACAAATGTGCTCAGAGATGACTCTGACAAGCTACCAGTGAAACGAATTTTGGATTCCTCGAATTTGTTCGTTAAATGTGGCGCGCGTATGAGCACAATAGCATCACTAACAAAAATGATGAAAATATAAATTAATGTGTATTACTTTTATTTAAAGAAACAAGTGCAATAAAAACACCATAAAAACTGCCTTAAGAAATATATTAAAATTGAGTGATTTTTGTTTTGTTTTTTTTTTTTCATGTTTGACTAGTCTTCGACTTACGTTTCGTCTTGCTGGCTCAATACATCAGCATTGCTTGAGTGTCCGAAACGGAATTTTTCCCTGTTTTTATCAGCATATTTAAGGAAGAGTTTGGCCAATTGAGAATCGGTATCTTCGAAGTAACCGAAAATAGTTGTCTCTTTGGCTTCTAGGAACTTTTTCAAATCTTCAACTGATTTTATTTCTCTCGAAGCTGGACCAACTTGAGCACGCATATATTTAGCAATGCCATTTGCTTCACGTGGTCCATTATAATCTTGGGAGACTTCATCGCCGCGGAATATTTTAAGTGTTGGGTAACCACTAACAGAGAACTTAGAACAAGTTTCTTTACCCGCCTCAGTACAGTCAACCTATGAAAAATAAACAAAAGAATAAATTATTTATTTATTTCTATTAAAACTGAAAGAAATCCAAATTATAAAATGTTATACTGACTAAACAGACAACAGCGTTTGCTTATTTTCTTACTAAGCTCTCTAATTGTGTCATTTTGCTTTTTTTTAGTTAAAGCCTGATAATATTTTTTTCTAAATCATGCCACTATTTTTTGTGCTCTTAGTTAATGAATACACAACTCACATCTGAGTAAAGTGAAGAGTAAGGAAGTTAACTATCCAAATAACTAACCAATACTGATCTCATTAAGTGGTGCTCAGAAACATTTTCTAATATTATTAGAACAGTAGAACCTTTTCTCCGCAATGTATGCGGTGATTCATTTCTTGACATCATGTGTACATCCACACCTATTCCAGTGAACGTAACATAAGTGAGATTGAACAGCACTACACACAGACACAGTTTCCTCCCCAGTACCACGATTGCATAGCAACAAAGTTCACCAAAGGCCTACAGTTATTATATCTAGGGAAGAGTTACACCCTTCTTGTACAACAAGAACGGTCCTAGCTCAATTGAGAAAGGGATAAAGTCATGTGATAAACAGTTTAAATTTCAATTTCAAATTTGGACACTAACTGCAGATCTACCCCCATAATCTTTTCATGTCTTAATCTACAGGTAGTTTGTATTTTAACCAATTTAACTTTATTAAGTTCTTATCCGAAGTCAAAAAAGTGAATGAATATCTTGAGTTTGATATATGATAAATACAATTAATTAAATAAGAATAGCCTACTATTCAATAATAATTATATATTTCCAAAATACTCTTGAATCTAATTTTCAAAACCACTAAAACAATATTTGACATGACATTGAATTTTTTTTATACTGGATCAAAACGAACAGGTCGTCTTCTCCTTGTAACCGACCGTCTGAATTTAACTGACAACTGGTCATTGTCTGTGGATCCATATCTGTCGTCGGTCTAAATTATTCCAATAGCTCGCATTCTCCGTCTTAACTCAGGTTAACTTTAGTTAAAACCCTGCGCATTTATAATCCACTTCTGCTCCTATACAATCCTTTACACTTTTTTTACCCAAACATATCATACACAAATCGTTACTACTATATATTTGCGTTATTATTTAAACGAAAAAAATCTGGTGTTATATGTGAATAAGTTTATTTATTTCATCAAGTTTTTTAAATTACGCGGAATAGTTGGTATTTGATAATCTGTTTCTACCAAATGAAAGCTCAAAACCGTAAAACCTGTTTTTTTTCTTATAGTGTTCCCAGAATGTATTTTATGAGTCACATATTTCATAAATTATTAACATTTTGGTAACCGGTGATACAGACACAAATTACAATTGAATTATAAAATTTGATTTCTTTCTACAAAAAATCAATATGACTTGACTTATCGTTAGGTATGCTTAGACTCTAAAATTTTGTAGGTTCAGAGTGAACACTAAAAATGACTTCAGAATAGATATTCAACTAAGAATCATTCTTGCCAACAGATGTTTTTCGGGCTAAATAGGCAATTAAAAACCAAAACCCTCTCTCGATATATAGAAATCATGCTTTAGAAGTCTCTAATCTGTCCTGTTGGATGATGTAGAAGCTTGGGCAATAATCAAAAATGATGAGAAAGCATTAGGAGTATTTGAGAGAAAAATTTTTTAGAAGATCAATGGTCCCTAACGCATTGGTAGCTAGCTAGTATCAAATTGAATAGAACGATTAGCTGTATAAGCTATATCGTGTCAATGGAAAAAAGTGTTTCATTCGGTACCCGCTAGTGAGCTTTGTTCGAAGGAACACGTCAACAACAAATAGGCTATTGCACGACTCAAAAAAAAAAAAAATGATTCCGCATTTTGAACAAGTAAAAATAGGCTAAGTTTTAATCGCTTATGTCTCTGGATATCCAAAAATGTTTTTTTTTTTGTTTTCTCTTTCTATCGATAGTCTGGTCTATAGACAAAGTTACTGGTTTTCTTTCTGAACACTATTATTTTTATATCGGCAAATTCATTGCTCAACTGATAAACCTGATAAAACTGATAGCAAAACGGCGAAAAACCGCTAACTGAGGTACATGGAAGTTATCTGATGATCTACCACTGCAACCAACCAACTATATATTACTAATAACTTAAAAATCACATGTTTTATCTAGACTGAATAAGATATGTTCATAAAATGCAAACATAATATACTATATTATTTATTTTCGTTATCTTATATTTTTAGTTTCAATATACACACATATATTTTGTTATAGATATGTTCGCTTATTAAAAAACTATATGTGGCATATTAATCTAATATAAAACCGATGTTTCTTATTTATTTATACACTATATGCTTTTTTAAACAATATTCTAACTTAAGGTCAAGGCTACTAGGGCTGAAAAGCTTAATTAGTTACTTATAGCTATCGATTTTTTTAGGCAGATTAAAACTTATAAAAAAAAATATATAAAAGTAGTTCAAATCTCTGTCAAGTAACCAATTTCATTAAATTTATTTACGTGTAAATAATATATATATACCAAGCCTCTATTTATAAATTTATATTACATAAATTCTAAGAAATATTCATGAATAATTAAATACAAGAAATGTTTCCAAAAAAACTATAGATGCGTATTTGGCAATATTCGATACAACTGCGTGATCAACCAAAAATTTAATTAATCAAAATAATATAAAATTTTGTTGTTGTAATTCACTACTTTCTCGATACCTCTTTACCATAATATTTAATATAAATATTTATTTTATATATTAAAATATATATATATATATATTGTTTTTATTAGATATATTCTAATATAAAAATTGTTTCTTTTTTTAAATATATATAGTACAAAAAAGTAAATATAAAACAGTTCAGATCTCTGTTAAACAACTGATTTATACATGTGCATATAATAATATATATACAGAACTTATGAATTAAACCACCAAATATATTTTCAATGGATAGACCTATTCAAATTTTTAATATAGGTCAATATATATAACGTAAGGCAGGCCCGTGCTAGATTGACTATAGTTTTGTTAACCATTAATGTCTATAATATAATGTTAATTTCATTAATAGTAAAGAACTATATATATATACATGCAGTCATTTGATACATTTCAGCTTGAGGAACTAAAGACGCAGCCCCTTTTATCTTGGCTACATGTTTACTGCACATTTTAACATTCTACGCATCACTCATCCACATCCTAACCTAACGATTCGTCTTGTAAATCATTTCATGTTATCTGCTTTTAAATCCCAGCGGGTTACTATAACAACAACAATATACGCATGTACCTTTATAAAACCTTGTTCTTTTTCCCCAAGCCTATAAAATTATGCTGAATCTGAATAATTAAAGGTCATATGACAGATTGATCTCTGCCTTCCTAATAGTTTAAATCCTTTGTAGTTAAAATAGTAAGTATCCTAAATCTGTTACCAACAACATTATCATGCAGGAAGGATAATGTAATTTTACTGCTATATATGCAGTTTATATATAGTATAATTGCACCACAATAAGCTAATATAAAGATATAGTAAAATGTAGTAGTTTTTTCTTACCTTGGCTAAAGTGATTGGAGGATCATCATTTTTAACGAGTTCTGCGGCTTTGGCATATTCTGGTTTCAGTCTTTTGCAATGACCACACCTACAGAAAACAATTCAGAAGGAAAAAAAAAGATATATAAAAATATGTTCTGATATTAAAAATCTATGTTAGTATTATCTTATCAAATAACAAACCAAACAATAAAATTTATAAATTCAAAATAAAATAAATGTATATATGCATTTGTATTTATTTATGTATATATGTATGTATGTACATACTGAATTGATGTTCCATGTTAGTTAACAGCGTACAAAGCAATTAACTCAGAAAGTTGTGCTGACGTGTACATGTGATGTTCTTTTACAGAATCTGTACTTTCACACGCTTATCGCATTTTTGCTATTTAAATATGCTTACCATGGTGCGTAAAACATCACCAGCGTAGTCTCTTGAGATTTCAATGTTGATTCAAAATTGTCATCGCCTAACTCCAAAACATCTTGTTCAGCGGCAAGCGCTATTGCAACGCAAAATAATAAAACAAAAATGCGCAGCATTTTATTTGAAATAAATCAGACTAAAACGTTGCTCAAAAATAAATAATTAATGACTTTATCTGATTTATTTACAACCAAATACCAAGAAACAAATACGGCCGGCTTGTAGAATTGAACAACTTAATTGATTTTCTTGCCAGCTTATTTAACCTCACAATGCCTTATCGCGTTGAATGAGTGAAAGGTAAAAATTCTATACAGTTGGACTCTTTACGCCTTCTAGTTTATAGCGTACTTTGTTGTGAGTTTCTGATTGGTGCAAGTTTTCAAAAGTGATATACAATTTCTTTGTAGAAGAAAAGTAAAAACAATAATATCGTCTTGAATAAAACTGACAGCACAAATTTAAGATTTAAATAAGTTATGAAACGAAACTTCGTGTTTAAAAAAAAAAATTCGTAAAAAAATTTATAACAAATTGTATACTTGTACGCATACATTTGTATATTTTCATATGTTAAAAAATTAAACTAGTCTTTAGAATTTAGAATTAGTAATTTTATGTAAATAATATAATAATATGATTAGTTAAATATAATTAATTGAACACTTTTGCTCTCTATTAACTGCGAGGTTTCTTCATAACTCATCGTTTATTGTTTATTGCCTTACGTTTATTGTTGTTTACACATTATTATTAATTTGTTAATAATTTGTAAAAATATACAAAGACACATTTTCATGTATCTGAAATGTATACATAAGTATATACATATGTATATATATAAGAAAATATTTTATATTATCGTATACAATTCGAACGCAACTTAATCGCCAGAGTATAATGATAGCCCGCTTTACAAACAATAAATTATAAGCGTTAAACAAATAAATAAACAAATTGCATTCTTATGTATTATTAATGGCATTTATTCTAACATGTAATATTAATTGAAAAATGCAAATAAATGCTATACAATTATCGCATGTTAATTACAATAATGAAATTATTGTCATTGAAATGGAATATACTAATTGAATTTTGCAAAACTCTTACACTGAACATACTAAATGAAAATATTAAACAGACCTTATATGGCGTTTACATTGGCCGAAAATGGCTCATTTTGAATCATTTTAAGCCATTTGAAAGTGTTTACACTTTCGTTAGTTCTCATTTCAAACAGCTGATTTTTCAACTTGCCTGTTGATTTAATTTTTGGACTGTGCCAAAAAAATGTTGCATGAATGTTAAATATACCTTCAAACCTTAAAATATATACTGAAAACATATTTTTAAATTCTACGGCATTTTTACTGGCCGAAAATGGCTCAATTTGGTCAAAAATCGATAATTAGAAGGGAATGGCTAATTCGCGCTTAAAATTTTGTATTCATGAATGGGAAGTAGAAATTCTAAAAAGGTGCATCGTTTTCAAGAAAATGCAACCACCAAATATTTGTTTACATTTTTTTATAAATATGTCAAAAACTTTCTCTAACTGTCAAAATGCCATGAAGAACTTTTATTTAGAGTATGTTCAATGTTTTCTTTTTGTGTTTGGAACATATTTGGAACGCATTCGAACGTCGTTGGGACGCATACATACAGAATGTGATGAAATGGAATGCATTCGCGCTTGAAATTTTGTATGCAAGAATGAGCCATTCGCTTCTCATTTACGATTTTTGACCAAAATGAGCCATTTTCGGTTAGTGTAAATGCCGTATTAATAATATCAAATGCTTATTTTTAATATTTATTATATTTATTTCCGTTCTGCATCGATTGAATAAGTAGCAATTAGAAAAAGAAAATTATTGCAAATAAAAAAATAACTTTTATTTTTAATCTATATTTATACCATTTCATTTTCCATTTTTTCGACTAAATATCTTTTTAAAATTTCGTTTTCAAACAAAATAAGTTGTTTCAATTTAATCATCAATTTTATTTAAATTTATTAACAAGTTTAATATTTCGACCATTTTCAATGGTCATCTTTAGGATATAGTTAGGTTGGGTTATACCAGCATCCCTAAGGGATCCATTTAGGCCTATTGGCCATTGTGTTACCGTATATATAGGAATAACTCAGGGTTTTCAGGATATAATAGTTAAAAAAAAACTGAAATAAAATAACTTTTTGGTCATTAACAAACAAATGTTGGAAAATTAATTTCTTATGATATGAAAATAAAATTCTTATAATTCCACTACTGAAAACACAATCAGCGCTATATATTAGTTGGCAGAAGCAATGACATTACTGTTCTTTTGTCACTACTGTTATTTTTCTCATGTCGCATTTAGGCAGTTTTGCTCATTAAATCCGCTAATAAGGATAATTTACCATACAAGAGGTGTTATAAAAATGTACTTTTTATAAATAAATCAACAGATTTTAGGCGAAAAATGTTAAATGTAACGCTTAAAAATAAATTTCCTCGAAGGAAAATTAACAATATTTAAAACATTCGTTATATGTTTTAAATATAACGGACAAATCTTGGTTTCAGTAATATAAGTAGTTTTAGTTATAGTAGAAATATGATACAAATTGCTCATTCAGCTAAGTTTGTTAAACATTTGCACACGGCACATTTTATTTTTATCTGATAATTTCTTAAATTTTGGTTTTAGTAGTTGTATTCATAAATGAAATGAACAATATTACAGAAAGATTATATTTCTCTGTGTTTTACTTCCTGATAAGCATTTACAATATCGCCACAAAAATTTACAATTGTGAGAATTACGAAATTAACTTCAAGTTGATTTTGTATACATTAAAATACAATACTAATTTTAAATAGTAATTTAATATTTATGTAAATAGAAACGAATTGGAAACATAGGACGTGTGCGAGTTAGGCTAAGTTGATGCTAAACGAAATGGGAGATTTTTTGGGATTTTTTGCACTGCACACATTTTGCCATTTATCAACACGTATCGACACATCAATACATTATCGACACAACTTAGAATTTCCCTCATTTAGAACGCAACTTAGCCTAACTCGCACACGACCATAATATAGCTGGGATAACAAGCGGTTCGTGCAATATTACAATCTAAATTAAAAATACTAATTTCTACATTTATAAATGTAGACAATTTAACAAATAATTCAAAAACATCATTAAACAAATTGCACTTTATGCCGTGTGCGAGTTCGAGTAAATTGATGGTAAATTGAGAGAAATAGTAAATTATGTCGACGAATGTTGGTATTTACCAGAATTTCGAGTCGGATAAATTAGATAAAAATTAGGTAAATTAGATGTTACCATTGTAGAAATTTTATAAGATGTTTAATAAATAAATAAATAAATTTGAAAACTTTTAACCAAATATAATAAATAAGTGCAAAAATAAATGTTTACATAAGTGCAGTGCAAAAAATCCCTAAAATATTTCAATTAACTTTACCCCAATTTATTCTAACTCGCACACGGCCTTAATAAAAATTTTAGTTGTCCTATTAGTTGATATCGAGTTTCATATCTTAATAACAACATAAATCATTTTATTCATATGAAAAAATTATTTACATGTGACCTAGCCTTAATTTGAGCAAAAACTTTTAACGAACAGAACTACATTACTTTCAAAATTTGTTTATGCTAAGTGGCATATCAACAGGAGATTGCGGCTAGTTTTTTTATTGGGTTAACTATTTTCATATAAAATAGAATGTTGCAATTAAAACATATAACATCACTAAATCTAGATGGATACACTGTGGTTCTGCCAGCAATTTGTGTTGGGAACGCCGCACAGCTGGCTTGTGACCTCATAATATCATCAAAAAGCTTGAAACGAGTTGGAAACATAGTTCACCCAGCACTGATTCCTTTATATGGGCCCTCTGCTTATCAGCATGAACCAGAAGAGAAGGCAGCTGCATGTGAAGTGTATGAAGGAGCAGAAGACAAATTGTTAGTTATACAATTTCGTTCCCCACTTATATCAAAACATTCACAAAGTTTTCACAATGAGTTGGCAGATTTGTTACAAAAATTACAACCAAAACGAATTATTATTTTGAGTGGAAGTTTCGGTTTTGAGAAACGTATAATTGGTGGTTCATCGTATGGATATCGAGCTTCTGAAGCTTTTAAAGAAGCGCATGCAGCACAATTTAAAGTAGTTGGGTGGAATGAGTTTACCGGTGATGTGGTTTACGGCGGAGGAAATTGTATAAAACTATACAAACTGTTAGAAGAGCGTAGTGTTCCTGTTATGGTGTTATTTAGATATTTGCTTGATGGAGATGCTTCTATGCAGGCAACAGTAATATTGCGTGAATTAAATCTTATATGCAAAGACTTCTTACAAATAAGCGGTAAAGACGATGAATTGAAGCTTGTTGTGCCAGTTTCATGGAAACTGCTTTTTGGCAATGAATTTGCCGAAATATGTTAACAATTTTTAATATTGTTTAAAGTATAAATTGTAAATAAAATTTGTGGTTGGAGCTTTGAAAAAATTGGTTTTTAATATATTTAGTATATTGTTTTTGCGGGTAATATAAAATCGAAGACATTTTAGAGAAGAACAAGAAATTCTGTAATCAAATGAGAAAAATGTATTTTATACTGTATTTATAAATATTTATTCATTCAATAAGAACTTAGAAAACAACATTGATTCGAATTGAAAAGTTCGATAAGTTTTTTGAAATCGATAAATTTGCGATCATCTGTCCTTGCAGTGTGACCAAATCTACTTGATATACAAAGAAAAGCACTCAACGATGCTATTCGCAACTTCCTAAACTAACGTAAGAGCTGTAAAATTAATTTTTACTGAAAATTTATTTAGCATAAATTTTTTTATTTATGTCTAATCGATTTTAATTATTTTTAGGTATTTGTTTTTTGCCTGGTTTAGATAGATTTGTTTTTGTTATGTTTTATATTTCACTTTTATATTGCACATTCACACTGTCCCATTTAGACGTTTTTGCTCATTATAATCACGAACAATGAAATAACAAAAAAATGAAAAGCAATTGGATTTTTAATATGATTTATTGTTATATTTTCTTTTCATTTAGAGATAAACTTTTTATAGTATATATTTATAAAATTTTTTGTCACTTTTTGTTCAGTCTAATATTTTTTGAAACTGATTGTTAATATTAAAACTATCGTGTTTATATGCGTTTAATAAGAAATCTTAAAGTTTAATATTGATTTTTTAATAGTTAAATATATAAGGTTTCTTTTGTAAAATCGGCCTGCTGGTCTTATTGTTAAAAAAAGGAAATTAAAAACATTTAATATTTTATTATTTCACATCCAACAGTTCGCTAGTTATCTGTTAGCTTTTCATGTGGTTTTAATTTTTTTATTTAAACCTATATATCTAAGTAGCACAAATAAAACAGAATAAAAAATCAGTTTTCAAATTAGTAATTGAAATGGTAATTTATATTTATGTATTGTAAATATAATTAAAAACAATATTTGTTAATAAAATATAACATGTTTACCTAACCTGTTAATAATTGACTGATGGCAACTAAATTAGTTAACAAATATACGTTTTTAAGTAAATATTTAAAATCAAATTAAAAATTTGAACACCAAGTAAATTTTTTTTTAAATTTTATTTTATATTATATTTTACATATTCTTTTTATTTATATAAATATTACATTATTTCATTGTTGAAACAAAATTAAATTAATATAACTAAGTTCATAAAAAACTTCTTTAATAGTTTAGAATGTTGAATTATATATATACAAATAGTACCACAGGTTAAAATAATTAAAATACCTTAAAATATTTTAAGATAATCAAACTGAATTCATATTTTATATATAGTAAAAGTATTATCCCATAGTTGTAAGTTTTATATATATAATATAATTGTTATAAGTTTCTATGTAATACAACAAATTTAAAATGAATATAAAGCTAAAAAATACTAGTACTATAAAAAAAATTGAAAAAATACTAGATCAAGTACTTGAATTTATATTAATTTTAAATGTTAATATGTAATATTAATATATAGTCATATTTTGATTTCCTAAATATGACCATCAAAAATGATAAAATATTTAACTTATTATAAATTTAAATAAATTTATGATAAAAAAATATAATGTGTTTTATTTCAAATAATTATAAAATTGACTTAATAATCCAAAAAAAAAATTTTAAATATATCGAAAAAATTAATTTACACAGTAAAAATTTTATGACACTTCTATTGTATATCCATAAGTAATACTGAATTTTTTATAGATTGTATTGCATGTTGTATTTAAAAAAAAAAACCAAAAAAAAAAATTAAACACTTTTTTTTTTATCATCATCATTTTATCATTTTATATTAATAACACATTTTGAAAGTTAAGATTTTAGTTTTTAAGATTTGCTTAAATATAATATTTATTATAATAAAAATATGATATAATAAAAACATATACTCCACTTGACGTTTTTGACATTAGTAATTTCTCATTTTTTTTATATGTTTTCATTGAATCACTTTTATTTAAAGCCGAATAATAATAACTAATAACAATAAGCTATAAATAACTTTATATATACATACGTACATACAACAATATATTATAAAATGATTTATAAATTATTTTAAAAAGCCTCTAATAAGTAGCCAGGACTTGTTTCCCATTAGCTATATATTAATTTGTTTAATAATAATTTCTGTAATATTACTATATATATTTATTTATATATTTATTTTAACAAATTTATTTATTTATTTATTACCTATATTTAAAAAATTTTTAATATTTTTAATTGGACTCTCATGTAAAATAATGAATAATATTATTGCAGTTTAAAATTGAATTATTTTCCTAATTACTTATTAGTAAAATTTCGTTATATTATAAAATAAATAATTACACAACATATTGTAATTTATGCATAAAGTACATATCTACGTATTTTTTCTAATCTAATTACGTCAAAATTCAGTAGTGCCATTGTTAAGTATTTCGATAAATTATCAATTCTCATGCATGGAATACGGATATGCGTTGCCAATATTACTTCCAATGGCACCATATGCAACAAACGAGCTATAGAGCGGCCGAAGCAAACTATTCTCGTTCACTTTGTTAAGGTCTGTTGCCGGATAAGCAAGCCTCTGTGATTTCTCGTTTCAATTTATTTGTAAAGTAAGTTTTTTTTTTATTTGTTGGAGATAAAGTGAAGTGAATACAATTTTAAATTAGAAAAAATGTGCATAGGAAATTTGAGTGCATTATTCTTATCAGTAAATAAATAAACTCTTCATTTATTGTGTATTTAAAATAATTATGTGATTTCAATTTTTCTGGAATTAAATGCTGCTGCTGTGTGCACCATTTTAATTAACCGTGTCTTGTGAAAATATACACGTGGCTTAAATATAAATAGCTTATATTTCTTTAAATACAGAAATCGTTATATTTTTCTCCATATTCTTTTTAATGTTAATTAAAATAAAGTTGATTGAATTTTTTTAAAGAATATGCTTGCAAGCTGTTGTACAATTTGTTAATTAACTAAGCATATGTGGGCGGCCACGCCCATATTGGAAACTTAGTGTTTTCTAATTGTGTTACTAAATATTAAAGAAATAAGCAAATTCGATTTATTTATTCCATAAAGTTCTTATAAGAACAAATATTAAAAAAGCCGCACAACGTGGTTTGCACTAAAATGTGTATTCGTGCTCTTAAGTTTCAAAATGGCGGCCAGCAGTGCGGCGATTTCATACATAATTATTAACATGAAATAAGTTAAAAAAAAAAGCGATTGCTTTTGTTTCTTATAGCAGATAAAAGAAAATATGTGCTAAATGTATTTTATTTCACGCTATAATTTCCTTGACCTTTTATACGGTCAAAAAAATTTCTAAGTTAAAATATTTTAAAATGGCCGAATTTAATCGTGAAAATGTATTTGCTGACGCTGTCATCGTCCCGTATCGTCACATTTTCTATCTTCTTTTACACCACCTTTCTCTTTTTTCGTTTTTTTTTTTTGGAATGGTGCTGCTGACTTGTATTTTTTTCTTTTACTTTTTTGCGATTTGCTAAATTTGCGAAATAGCAACAATGTATAGAGGAAGTGGGCACAATGAAGATAATGCATGAAAAGAATATGTGAGAAGTACATTCTGGAATTTTCTATGCACATTTTTTTTTTTTATAAAGATTAATTAACGGCATTTGCATTGGCATTACTACAAATTATATTTGATACTATTTCGATTTAAATGATGATTATTTAACCAGTTCTGCTACTGAATTAAATTGACGACAACCAAATACCAAACCACTGAGTAAATCGAATAAAGTCAATGTTAAATGCAAAGCCGTTTTAGGTTTAATATTGATACAATTTGCAAAAACTAAATAAGAAAGAATTAATTTTTATTTTCTTTGCATGTCTTTTTTTTAATCCACATACAAAGATTACCTTTAGTTTCCATTGTTCAGAGTTAATTGCGGTGTGACTAACCTCAAAGTGTAAAGAATGTGCATACACACACATACAAAAACACGTTTTCCACCTTTGAGGTTAGGACACATAGTTGAAACACCTTAGTAGGCAATTCGAAAGTTTGAAGAAAACTGCAAAATGTTGAGATTGTAGTCTGTCTGCATTAATGGTTTAATTATCATTTTATTTTTTTATGATTTGATTGTTTGCAAATTGTTCACTAATATAACCTACCTTATTAAGCTTAACTTATGTTTACCTTGCTCTAATATAACTTATCCACCTGTAAGTTGCTAACAATATTTGTTTTTTTTTTCCTCCCTTTTTTCTTTACCTCTCCTTTCATGTACACACCACCACCAACACACATTACATAAATGCAGCTCAACACTTCGTCATGGGCAAGGAAAAGGTTCATATTAATATTGTCGTCATTGGACACGTCGATTCTGGCAAGTCCACCACCACTGGTCATTTGATCTACAAATGCGGTGGTATTGACAAACGTACCATTGAAAAATTCGAGAAGGAAGCCCAAGAAATGGGTAAAGGTTCTTTCAAATATGCCTGGGTTTTGGATAAATTGAAGGCCGAACGTGAGCGTGGTATCACCATTGATATCGCCTTGTGGAAATTCGAAACATCGAAATACTATGTCACCATTATTGACGCCCCTGGCCATAGAGATTTCATCAAGAACATGATCACTGGCACATCTCAGGCCGATTGCGCTGTATTGATTGTTGCTGCTGGTACCGGTGAATTCGAAGCTGGTATCTCAAAGAACGGTCAAACTCGTGAACACGCTTTGCTTGCTTTCACTTTGGGTGTAAAACAATTGATTGTTGGTGTCAACAAAATGGATTCATCTGAACCACCATACAGTGAGAATCGTTTTGAAGAAATCAAGAAGGAAGTATCCTCTTACATTAAGAAGATTGGTTACAATCCAGCTGCTGTTGCTTTCGTACCCATCTCTGGTTGGCACGGTGACAACATGTTGGAACCATCCACCAAAATGCCATGGTTCAAGGGATGGAAGGTTGAACGTAAAGAAGGTAATGCTGAAGGCAAAACCCTCATCGATGCTTTGGATGCCATCTTACCACCAAGCCGTCCAACTGAAAAACCCCTCCGTCTCCCACTTCAAGATGTTTACAAAATTGGCGGTATTGGTACAGTACCAGTCGGTCGTGTCGAAACTGGTGTTTTGAAACCAGGTTGCGTTGTTGTCTTTGCTCCAGCTAATATCACCACTGAAGTTAAATCCGTTGAAATGCATCACGAAGCTCTTACCGAAGCCGTTCCCGGTGATAACGTTGGTTTCAACGTAAAGAACGTATCCGTTAAGGAATTGCGTCGTGGTTATGTTGCTGGTGATTCCAAGAACAACCCACCCAAAGGTGCTGCTGATTTCACCGCTCAAGTTATTGTATTGAACCATCCCGGTCAAATTGCTAACGGTTATACTCCAGTTTTGGATTGTCACACCGCTCACATTGCTTGTAAATTCGCTGAAATCAAGGAGAAAGTTGATCGTCGTTCTGGTAAGACCACCGAAGAAAATCCAAAATCAATCAAATCCGGTGATGCCGCTATTGTCAACTTGGTACCATCCAAACCATTGTGCGTTGAATCTTTCCAAGAATTCCCTCCATTGGGTCGTTTCGCTGTACGTGACATGAGACAAACTGTTGCTGTCGGTGTCATCAAGAGTGTCAACTTCAAGGATGCCTCCGGTGGTAAGGTTACCAAAGCCGCTGAAAAGGCCACTAAGGGCAAAAAGTAGCTGATTTCCTATAATCAACTTTTAAATCAAATACAAAATATAAAAGAACAGTACATCAATTCCAATCAACAACAACAACAAGAACAACAACAGCAGTTTAAACAACAAGAGCACAATATAAGTAGCAGCAGCAGTAAAAGTAAGATGTTCCAACAAAAATTAATATTAATGATTAAAGAAAAATTTAATTGCTTTCACCGGAAAGAGTTTCGAAGGAAACGAATGTAATTCTCATTAGCTGTCTGAAGAAAAGCCAAAAGCCGATTGTTTAAATTCCTATCTATATATAGTCGTGATGCTAAGGCATGTCTGCGACTTCCATTGGCCAATATGAGAAACGAAGACAGAAACGGATCATCTTTTATATGTAATAAGCACAAAAGAGCATTTTATATTTTTTACTTTAAATTTAATTATAATTTTGTTGGAATTCATTCCATCATATTAATAACTGTAGCGTTACTTTTATATTAATTATGCAAATACTACATAAAACAATATATAAAGAAAAACAACTATTTAAAATAAATTATTTTTTTTATTCATTTTGTAAAAAATAAATTGGATTTGTTGCTTCTCAATTTAAAGATATTTTGTTTATGCTTAGGTTTAATTTAATTAAATTTTAAATTTGTTTGTTATTACTTCAGTTTTTTGTCCAACACACGCTTGTGTTTTGCTAGTTTATGGTTTCTTCCTGGGTTGAGTTTAGTTTTTTTTTTGTCTTGGTAAAGTTTTGATTTTTTTCCTTAGAGTTCAATTTTTTTTCCTTGTTTTTTATTATTTATTTGTTTTTGTGATTATTTTGTGTTTGTGCCACTCTACACTAATCACTATTCACCACCAACCATCGAATTATTAAACAGTAACTAAAAGTACAAAAGTTCTTTTTAACACAAAAGACGAATACGACGACACACGCACACGTACAAAAGCTTTTGTGCGAATTGAATTTTGTTTACAACAACAAGAATACCGTAACAAATATTCCTCCGCTAACGAACACAGCCAAATTTGCATTTGTAACCAAAAGAAGAAAAAAAATAAATACCTAAAATCGATAATTAAATAAAGATCCGATTGGGAAAAATGATAACATTGGCGTTTATATACATATATTTGTTTTTGTTTTTTTTTTTACAATTGTTTTAATTTCCGCTGTAGCAGCGGGAGGGGAGTTCGATGTCCGTTGTTTGTTGCTAAGCGCTTAACATTCTGTGCTTGTTCAGGTTATTTATAGCAGCAGACATGGATTTGAGATTTGAGACGGTGAGAAAAACTTGTTGAATGCACTCAAACGTGTTATCATCTGTCTTTTTTTTTGTGGTTTTCTTTTATACCAAATTTTGCAGGGTTTTATTGCATTTTTCTTTGTCTTTTTCATGCATGTGAGATTTTATTTGTTGTTGGCATTTCACACGTGAGTATTTTTTTACGTGGAAACAATGGACGCAACTACGAAGTGTTAAAGTGGAAATGAATTAATATTCAGTAAAATTATTTATTTAGTTTTCATTAATTAGCAGTAATTAGTAAAAGATTTTTAGTAACAAATGATTTAAAATAAATGATTATAGTAACTATCAAAATAAGAAGGGGGAACATTGATTGGTCTGTCTTGGCGTTAATGAAGAATCACTTGGATATGTGAAGTCAATGGGGAAATAATGGAGAAATAAAAACCTTATAAAATTTATATTATTTAAAAAATTTATGCCAAATAAAATCAGAAAAAAATTAGTTTATTTTATAATAAAAAGTCGCTGTTTATTCTTATTTTCAAGATAAAAATTGGGCGATGAATAGTTTTTGTTGATTGTTGGTAATCTCCAATGGTGAGTATGGTATGTCATGTGACAATGTCAAAAAAATTAGTTATTACAAATTTATAAACAATTAGATATGTATATCAAAATAATTTCCTACGTATCTGTAGAATTAGTTCAGTCGATTTAATTTGTATTATTTAATTAATATAAAGTTAGTATCAAAAACGTATTAATACTAAATTCAGTAGCGGCGCTAGGCGTCGGCACCTACCGGCAACCTCGCAAAAACTAACATACTAACGATTCAATTATTATTATTGAAAAAAAAGGCATTGTGTTCGACATAAAAGATGTATTGGTCCCTTTATCCGGATTAGATTGTTTCTCCAAGTCCGATTTCTTTAATGAAAGACAGTATAGAGCCTATCGTTCCTAGTCTTGGATCCTTATGAAACATAAAACACACTCCTAGGTGTTTCTTTCGCTTGTGCATCAGTGCCGGGCACTCCCCAAGCACATGGTATGTAGTTTCTCTCTCTTTTCTTCAGTATCTGCAGTCATGAGTTGGATTGAATTCCTAATTTCGATAGGTGATTGTTTAATCTACAGTGACCGGTCAATAATCTCGCAATAATTTTTATCAATTCAAAGCACTTAATAAATAATATTTTGAACAATTTGTTTGTATATACGACAATCATATGAAAAATATACCAAACGAAGATCTTCTGAAGCTTTGTAATGGTTTAGGTATAATTCGGTCTATTAAACTGTATGAGGAATTGCTGTTTTTAAAATCGAACTCACTAGACTTAATAAACAATATAGAACAACTAGTCCGGTATATTAGATAAAACAATTTAAAGGAAGTATATCCTTTAATGTTTATATAGTAATCAGAATCGTGTTCACAGTTCCAGTCAGTATAGCTTCTACTGAAAGAAGCTTCTCAAAGTTAAAATTGATTAAGACCTAATTGAGAAGTATGATGAGTCAAGAGATACTATTTCAATTGGCAATTCTATCAATTAGCGAAAATGGCAACTAGTACAAATCATGATACAATTTTAAAAAAATTTTGTGAGACTGAGTAGTAAAATTCAATCATTTTAAGTTGTGTTTATTTTAATTTGATTAGCAATAAAACTTTCATATATTCTTCGTTATATTAGTGAATGTAAATTATTTACTTTTATAACTCGCTAATAAAAGGAGCCTCGTAATTCTGAAGTCGCCCACTTTCAGAGTTGCTTTAACTCCGGCACTGACTAAATTAGATACATTGTTGTAAACTGTTTTAAGGGTTATTATAATTAATTTGTTAAACAAATTAAATTTGTTGTTATTTATTTTGTTTTGGTATTAGAGAATTTTTTGATAGTTTTTGTATACTTCGCTTTAGCCCAGCTGCACATTTCCGATAAAAAACCTGGGGTCGCTAAGGTTTTATTCTAGAAATAAAATTTTAAAATAATTATACAATTAATAGAACTTACAAATTATTATGCAAATTATAGAATAATCAAATTATTATACAAATTGTAGAATTTGCAAACTATTATGTCTTATCGTGTTTCCGATTGTAGTCTATTTTCTAATCCTATCAGGCGGTCTTAATAATAGATTTGAAATTACTATGCTCTATATACATATGTATGTCATATCGCAACAGACCTTTATTTATACTGAAGTGGGTGAAGAATTTCGATTTTTTTCCATTTTTAAACTAAATATACTCATTTTTTAATATGATTTTTTGCCATTCCTATTGTCTTTGGTCTCATTCGTATGCAATACCGTAATAACCACGTGTATAAAAAGTTTATAAGTATTAATGACTGCTACAAATAGTGATATGTATAAAATAGAATATAAAATGTACGGCGTACAACCTCTTAGTGGTGCAAGCATTTCGACCATAGCTGGTTTTTTGTACTTTCGAAGCAGGAGATATTACGCAATTTGAATAAAGTCAGAATTTCAGATGTTGAGGACATACTAACATCAGTTGATGATAGGATCATCCGACTTAATAATGTTTTACCAATCCAGATCAAAGTTGAAGAGTCACAGAGAATGTGACTAGAGAGACCTGATCAGTTTTTAATAGTATTTTCGATTGGTTAACTTGGATTCAATCTAGATTTACATTTGATCTGCCAAATTATGTTGTTTAATTAAAGATTTTTACAGTAATCTAACATTACATAAATACATAGTATGTATTACATACATACATATATCGAATGAAATCAGATTTTATTTGTCAAGTCATTAAAACAGCTGTTAATTTCAAGGTAATCATGCTACTCTGGCAAAATATTTAGAGTGTTATTAATTAATATCGAGTGTTATAAATTTGTTAAGATGATAATGCAGGTTATGGAGACCTCTCAGATAACTTACCAACAAGATTAGTTCTGCTCAACTGAGAGACGCGGCAGTAGCGACCTTGTCGTTTGGTAGCCCTGTCCACCACATTGCCATTAATTCTAGTATTCTATTGATGGCAATTTTTTGTGTGGTAATAATTTTTAATCATAGGAATAATTATTTAGATAGCTATTATTCTTGGGTTTATTCTGATAATGAGACAGTAATAATAATATTCTAATAATAAATAAATGATAATAATCCAAGCAAATCTTTTATATGTGGATAACATTGCGTAGAATTAAAATGATAATTACTATATATCAATTATATTATATGATATAACCCATTGACAAAAAGCATTCAGATCGATGTTAAGCCAGTAGAATGTATTTTGTTTGCTTAGGAATATTTTTGCGTTCTGTTTAAGTCGCAGTTCTTCGTTTTGTAAGTGAATATCTGACCCTATTTTAGTATTGTACTATGGTTATATTATATCATCAAAGGTAAGGAAATGTGAAGAGGAAGGACTAAATATCATCATATCTGACATTTGCTCACCTAAATTTAACTTCTACCAAAAGTTCGGTCAAAAACCAGAGCTAGGGAACTACTAATGCTGAATCTGACTTGTCACAGGGTTTATCACTAGACATCGCGGAGTCAAAAAAATATCTATCGAAACTAGGTATTACAAGGAACAATAGCTACAGAGTTTGTTACGAAGAAGAGAAAACGGCAGAACACATTCTATGTCACTGTGATCGACTGTGAGGCTTTGATACTTATTAACTGCCCATCGACTTATAGTGGAATTAGGCAATGGGTTTGTCACAATAATTCTCAAAGCATGCAGTGACGTGGTGACATGGTTTCCAACCCTTTCATGTACTATGGTTTACAATAATTCATTCAAAAATAATTACCGGGAGAGGGGAAAATTTTTACTTTTAATAATAATATACATATATTATTGTCCCTTTAAATATTGTTTCTTTATTTATTTGCACTTATCCTAATATATTTATTTCTTAATTTAAAAACATTTATTACATAATATAAACATTCAACGGTTTACCAAAATTAATTAGCAACAAATGGTTAGTTTCTGTTTCACAAGAAACTGAAATGCATATGACTCACAATAATAATATTAAAATTGATTACAAATATATATAGCATGACATAATTCGAAAAAAGTTGAATGAAAATAGGTCTTCCGTGCAATATTTGTAATGAAATGATAAAAATATACAATTCTTCGGATAAAATCGTTAAACAATATATTTTTGCACATGGAAATTCTTAAGAACAATTTTAATACAATTTATATTAAACATTCCTTGGATTGATATTGGGGTTATAGTGAACGCTTTTACTATCATCATATGATTTTGGCATTTCTTGAGGGGCTACTAATTCCAGTTCACAACCCTTCGGTGAATAGGGGTGTATTCTACGTAATTCCATTTGAGTCAAACTGTCCAACACCCAAAAATATGTCACGTGAATTTTATTTTCTTTGTTGCTCTTCTTGTCGCACACAATGTATTTTGCTTGCTTTCGATGTTGGACGACTCTGCCGCCTCCTAACTCAATTAACTCTTCCAAATCATCTTTAGATATATTATGACATTCCGATGACACAAAAAATGGTTCCAGTTCTGAAAACAGTTCGCTTCTATACTTTTTACCAAATGCTTGTCGTTCTGCACGACAGATCTGAAAATATATAATATACACTCGTTTAAATAGGTTATATATGTGTAAGTCATATAATACATATGTCTAAATATGCCTATATTTTAGGTAGTACTAAATTGGCTGTATACAAGTACGTACCCATGCCAATTAAATACAGTTCTCCTTTCGGATTAGTAAAATTTGGATCAATTTAAAAAAAGAAATAGTAAAATAAAAATAATTAATAATAATATTGAAAGGGGAGGGGATTGTTTGAGAATAAGAGTGATTTATGGATGGGTGGGATTTTTATTGAAGTTTATTTTGGTCAATCTAAGTCAATCATTGTTTGAAAATAAAGGTGATTTATGGTTGGGTGGGCTTTTTACGAAACTTCGTTTTGGTCCATCTAAGTTAATGATTTTTTTTAATGATACTCGTATGATATAGAAAAATATGTGTAACAAAGAAAATTATTTGCGTTAATACTTTGCCTAAGCTTTTATACTCCTAAGTTTAGGTTTAAAAGTCGTATATCTATGTTTTCATCAATACATACACTCGAAAACGATTATTGCCCTTTGTGGTTTACTACCCTTAATACAGTTGTATTATAAATCAACCAATGGCGAATCTGCTGGGTAATATTTACCTACGGGATCTTTAAAATCTTGTTTGGAATATTATTAAAACCAGTAAGAATGCTAAGAAATGCTTAGCATTCGCCCCGTTAGTCGAATGCTAAGAAGGCAAAAGCAGTCTTTATCATCAAGAAAAGAAATCAAACATTTCAAAAAGACTAATTGCCAATGACAAGTCTATGGAATGGGAAGACAAAGTAAATTATCTAGGTCTAACGTTAAACAAAAAACTGAAATGGAAGGAGCATATAAGTGAAAAGTATATATTATATAACGTAACGTGACCTTCGCGTCAGTTTTCTTACATAGTAAACTGAGCACTAAATATAAAGTACTGATCTATGTATATATACGCGTTTGAAAATTCATTACACACAACATTAATTACTTTTAGACGTATCAATATCAGGTGTATGATGTCAGAAATAATGACATTCACAGAGAATAGAACACATGCAATAATATATATAGAATAAAGGTATGAAACTACATATTTGCTGAAATAAACTTCTTAGGAAAGAAGATATCTTTTGCCCACTTATAAAATCTTATTATATAAACCTAAAAACAACAATAGTATAAAATAATACTACTACAGATATTTTAACGACCCCAGTGGTACTTCAGCAGAAATCAGACAAAAAACGGAATAAAAGTGCTGTTTGGCACTATATCCGCATAGGCACGCTGGGAGTGTTTGGACTAGGAGTCCTTTCACTATTGTATTTTATAATAGGTTACAAGTTTTATAATGTGTCGGTATTGTACAATCTACTGAAGTTAGAAGTATTTAGTTAAAAAAGTACCTTAATAGCTCTTGAAAATTCGTGTATTTCAAATGGTTCCTCGTACAGCCATTTACCAGCATTTAATGATTCATTTATCCAATCATATTTCAGTATCCAAAGGCCACGCACCAATCCACGCAACAGATTCAATGTACGTTTCGGGTCTGTCGTTATAATGTGTGTAGTCTCATTTGTAACTCGCTTCTCCAATTGAAAGCATCCAAGTTTCTTGATAGCCTAAAAATTAAAGTAATTATATATAATATAATATGTGTATATTATGTGTATATTTACAAATATGTTTAAGAAGATTTTTATTGTGGTTTAGTGTAATAAAACTTCAACTGTTACTGTTTGGTGCCAGTAACCGAAAATTATTCAAATTTAATCGAAGTTTGGCAGTGAGTTTTTTTTTGTGTTCTTGTTTTTGGAAAAAGTTTTATGGAACATGCAAATTGTCTATGAATCATAAAAAACATGCAAATCACATTTATGTGAATTAATTACTTTAAAGATATTTAATAGACATTAATGTGATATATAGATTTATTGTATGGAGGAGTAGAGCGAACTCTGTGTGGATGGCATGCGATGTAGGTGTACTTTTATTGGAATGGTATAAAAATTGTATTTATGGTATTTAAATCATATATTAATGTGGACGTGGTAATTAAATATTAATATTTAATTTCAGAGGTTTGTTGTTTTTATTAGAACCTCACAACTTCTTTAATATCATAATTAATTACTTAATATTTTAATAAATAAAATTCTTAGTACTGTTGCATCAAATCTTTTATATATATGTATATTATTTATAATTTTAAACAATTAAATTTGGAATTTGTTTCTCGACCTTGTTTTTTTAATAATGTTTTTTTATATATTTTATAACCGGTTACAGATCCTCTTTTTTAAATGAAATCTTTTTTTTAATATATTCTATATTTGGACTCTTTGAGAGTCAACATCAGGATAAGAATTAATTAATAAACATTAATTAATATTAATAAAATCTATATTTATTCATGTAATTGGTACCGTTGTAAATATTGCAACGCAAAATGTCTCATTATCATAGGTCTAACATTAAAAATATTTTTTGGATTTCTTTCCAAACCCATTCTTACAATATGAGCGCCCCATTGAAGTCCCTCTGCTTTCATGAAGCTTACTATATATTTTTGTTTTATTATAAGTTGTTAATGTCGTTATTTGTTCTTGATCTGTAAGTTAACTCTTATTCTGGCAGATTAATAGTTTAGATGAAAATTTTTCTTTTGAATATTTAAGAAGACTTTTTTATTAACTTTTATAGCTTTTATGTTAAAATATAAATTAAATATATTTTTTGTTATCATTAAAATTAATTTTATTCACATTTTAAAGTAACAATAAAATTTATGATTCCACGAGGTAGGATATATGCTCTTTCAAATACTATAATAGTATATTAGTACTATATAGTAATATATAAAATACTATTATTCTAATCCTAATATATAATTATCTTAAAAACTAAAGGTTATATCATTGTAATATCATTAAAATTTACTATTTCACAGAGGTAAAAATATTTGTTCTATTAAACCATATTTCATTATAATTAATAATAACCAAAAGATAACACATATTTATTAACTAATCGAATCGAATTATAACAAAAAAAAAAAAGAAGATTCCACTATATAAGGCTGTATTTAAGACTAATATTATTTATCAAGTACCTTTATGTACTATATGAGGCAATTACTTTTGGGTATGGTCTTAATTTGATCTTATTTTTAACGAGTTTATTAACCCCCAAGAAAGAGTAATGATTAAAAAGATTAATCACAATACTGATTAGTAGAAAAAATATATATTAACTATATCAACGAAAAATAAGTCATTGTTTTCAAGAACGACGATGTCTACGTTCCGAAATTAATCGTCTGTATAGATGACAAATCTCCGTTCACTTTCCAATGTAAACAAAAAGCACAGGATCTGAATGGCTACTAAAATGTTATACAAACGTTAATATTATAACAATATTTTAATTTCTTTTTTTATCTCTTTGTATCTCTTTGTAAGTTCCACAGGGTAATGGGTACCACATAATGTGAGTTTTAACTATAAGAAATGCTTTTACCTATTTATAATTTAAGCTTATCTGGCCCCAAGTTTTAATAAAGCTATATGCAGTTAGTGGATATGTTGGGTAGATGTTTCACTTAGCATTTCATAGAATCTACAGATACTGTTTATTAATTTTAGTCGATTTATCATAGAAAAAGTTGATAAATAAAACCGGGAAAAGTCACGACATCATTAAGAAATTGAAACTCAATATTGATTTAAAGTATTTTTATACAGTTGATTACAAAAACAAAGCTCGTTATTCAGCTGTTTCATGAAGAGTGTAAAATAAAGTAATGGGCCGAATTTGTATGTATGGATCGCTTTTAATATGTAATGAAATCTATTCATTTTTTAAGAATGATAAAAAGTGGATTTTTTATGGTCAAAAATTGACTTTTACAAATAATGGTGAAACACTGATTTACAATGTATGATATTTGTTGTTTGGTGGTATTGTAAGGGAATCATCTATTAATAGCTATTATCGCTTGACTGGGACCTGTTTCTACTTATTAGGGTTTCTTTTAACTAATGTAGTATTAAACCGCAGCATCAGAGGATATCTGTTGTTCAGACACTTTAATATATTTGTATATATTAGACTGCAAGTGTCAGGCATTGAAATTTGTTAAATATGGAATACAGATGTGTTAAATCACCTATTTAATGAATTTACAATTTTATCGTTTGCTGCTTTGCTTAATAACAATGCACTTATTCGATATTTTTAGTACAAACGCATAAATTACAGCTATATCAATGATTTCAACTATAATTTTTATTGGAATTGTAATTTAAGTTATTGATAATTTTTTATAAAAGTAATTATTGCTTTTTTGTTATTTATAAACTAAAAAATAAAATGATTGTAGTTAATTTATCCACTATAAATCGTCTTCAATTATAAATAAAGACTTTTTTCATTGAATATAAAAATTACAACAATATTAGTTCAAAAAAAAATGTGTTCAATTTTGTCTCAATATTATTGTCATTGCTAACTATTGAATGAAATCGAATATTGTCTTTTTTTTAGAATAAAGTATACATTTTATAATTCATTAATATTAATGTTTCGAAATTAACAATTAAGATTTAGTTTTTGATCAAATATTACATATATAACAATAGATATTTTTTTTACAACAATTAATTTAATTAATATAAAATTAATATTACATATACAATTATAATTACTAGTTTTGAAAAGTAAATTTCTAAATTTAATATAATTTTAAAATTTAACAACTAGGTTTTAAATAAATTGAAAGTATGAAATATACATGAAAGAATGATAAAACAAATATTTATATAAAAATAAAAACTGTAACATTAAAAAATAAAATTATAAATTTTTAAAAAAATAAAATAAATATTAAAAAAAAATACTAATTAAACAAAAAGTTTACTAAACGAAAATAGTTAAAAAAAAATAAAATTAATTGAAAAAAAATAAATAAAATTGAAATAAAAAAATATTAAAATAAAAAACAATAATTATTATATTAAAAAAAAAATTATTATATTGAAAAAAATTATAATATTGAAAATAAAAGAATAATTACAATAATAATACAAATATACTAAATTAATATATAATAATTCATCAAGAAGAAAAAGATATATATAATTCATAAAAGTAAATTGTGTGTTTTCTCTTCATTTTGTGTATTAAACTAATTTTTACATAAATAATT
>NC_051847.1:58561673-58571952 GCF_002237135.1 Teleopsis dalmanni | reverse complement strand
CTATGCAGAAAATTAAAAACATGTTTTTTTGTTTTATTTTATTACATAAAATTTATTTTATTATTAAATATGTATTATAATATATATTATTTTTAAATATGTTATTATTAAATATTTTTTATATTAAATAAAAAATTCACATTTTAAATAACTTATATTTATTATTTATATTTAAAAAATTATATTTATGAAAATTTTTAATATAATATAAAATACATGAAAATTTGATGGAATTTCTTTTATACAATTTTGCTTATACACTAATTTACATTTTATTTAGATACTTCCTTATAATATTATGTATTTCTTTTCCTAGAATAAGGGATTTAAAATTTTTCCATAAACAGTAAAATAACTGTAACTACAACAAAACATTCAAAATTTTATAATGCAAAAATAAATTTGCGCTTGCCTGCGTGATCATCACAGCTCATACAGGTCAAATAATTAGGCATTAATAAGCAAAACTCATTTTTCCATAACTAATTTTCAAGATTTTAATTTGTGATTTTATTGAAAAGGAAAATGAAAACTTTTATAAAATTCCATTACTAATAAAATCCATCAATATCAATATTTTCATATTATTACGTATATATTTTATATTATATTAAAAATTTTCTCAAATATAATTTTTTAAATATATATAATAAATATAAGTTATTTAAAATGTGAATTTTTTATTTAATATAAAAAATATTTAATAATAACATATTTAAAAATAATATATATTATAATACATATTTAATAATAAAATAAATTTTATGTAATAAAATAAAACAAAAAAACATGTTTTTAATTTTCTGCATAGGATAAAAAAAAAACAAAAACGTACAAACAAAGCAAACGCTTTCATCCCTCAAATAATTTGTGTGATGCACGTTTGTTTGCATTGTGCGCTCTCACTTCACCTTTTGCTTACGAAGTCTTCGAAGTCTTCGAAGTTTTTCACTACATTTAAACTTCGAAGACTTCGAGAACAAAAATTCACAAAAACTTCGAAGTTTTTTTCAACTTCGAAGACTTCGTTTACTATTCGAATATTCGAATTTCTTCGAATACTTCGTAAATTCGAATATGAACAGCACTAGTAAATACCAACATTCGTTGCCATATCGACATAATTTACTATTTCCCTCAATATACCATCAATTTACTCGAACTGGCACAAGGAAGTTTTGAAAAGATATTTAGTCGAAAAAGTGGAAAATGAAATGGTATAAATATAGATTAAAAATAAAAGTTATTTTTTTATTTGCAATAATTTTCTTTTTCTATTTGCTACTTATTCAATCGATGCAGAACGGAAATAAATGTAATAAATATTAAAAATAAGAATTTGATATTATTATTAATACGGCATTTATACTGACCGAAAATAGCTGATTTTGGTCAAAAATCGTAAATGAGAAGCGAATGGCTTATTCTTGCATACAAAATTTCAAGCGCGAATGCGCTCGAATGCGTTCCAAATATGTTCCAACACAAAGGAATACATTGAACATACCGTAAATAAAAGCTCTTCATGGCATTTTGGCAGGTTAAGAAAGCTGTTTTTGACATATTTACAAAAAAAATGTAAACAAATATTTGGTGGTTGCATTTTCTTGAAAACGATGCACCTCTTTTTAGAATTTCTACTTCCCATTCTTGAATACAAAATTTCAAGGGCGAATTAGCCATTCCCTTCTAATTTTCGATTTTTGACCAAATTGAGAGATTTTCGGCCAGTATTAATGCCGTAGAATTTAAAAATATGTTTTCAGTATATATTTTAAGGTTTAAAGGCATATTTAACATTCATGCAACATTTTTTTCAAATCAAATCAACAGGCAAGTTGAAAAATCAGCTGTTTGAAATGAGAACTAACTAAAGTGTAAACACTTACAAATGGCTTAAAATGATTCAAAATGAGCTATTTTCGGCCAATGTAAACGCCATATATGATCTGTTTAATATTTTCATTTAGTATGTTCAGTGTAAGAGTTTTGCAAAATTCAATTAGTATATTGCATTTCAATGACAATAATTTTATTATTGTAATAAACATGCGATAATTGTATAGCATTTATTGGCATTTTTCAATTAATATTATATGTTAGAAGAAATGCCATTAACAATACATAATATTGCAATTTGTTTATTTATTTGTTTAACGCTTATAATTTATTGTTTGTAAAGCGGGCTATCATTATACGCTGCCGATTAAGTTGCGTTCGAATTGTATACGATAATATAAAATATTTTCTTATATATATACATATGTATATACTTATGTATATATTTCAGATACATGAAAATGTGTCTGTGTATATTTTTACGAATTATTAACAAATTAATAATAATGTGTAAACAACAATAAACGTAAGGCAATAAACAATAAACGATGGGTTACGAAGAAACCTCGCAGTTAATAGAGAGCAAAAGTGTTCAATTAATTATATTAAACTAATCATATTATTATATTTTTTTAATAAAATTACTAATTCTAAATTCCAAAGACTAGTTTAATTTTTTAACATATGAAAATATACAAATGTATGCGTACAATTATACAATTTGTTATAAATTTTTTTACGAATTTTTTTTTTTAAACACGAAGTTTCGTTTCATAACTTATTTAAATCTTAAATTTGTGCTGTCAGTTTTATTCAAGACGATATTATTGTTTTTACTTTTCTTCTACAAAGAAATTATATATCATTTTTGAAAACTTGCACCAATCAGAAACTCACAACAAAATACGCTATAAACTAGAAGGCGTAAAGAGTCCAACTGTATAGAATTTTTACCTTTCACTCATCAACGCGATAAGGCATTGTGAGGTTAAATAAGCTGGCAAGAAAATCAATTAAGTTGTTCAATTCTACAAGCCGGCCGTATTTGTTTCTTGGTATTTGGTTGTAAATAAATCAGATAAAGTCATTAATTATTTATTTTTGAGCAACGTTTTAGTCTGATTTATTTCAAATAAAATGCTGCGCATTTTTGTTTTATTATTTTGCGTTGCAATAGCGCTTGCCGCTGAACAAGATGTTTTGGAGTTAGGCGATGACAATTTTGAATCAACATTGAAATCTCAAGAGACTACGCTGGTGATGTTTTACGCACCATGGTAAGCATATTTAAATAGCAAAAATGCGATAAGCGTGTGAAAGTACAGATTCTGTAAAAGAACATCACATGTACACGTCAGCACAACTTTCTGAGTTAATTGCTTTGTACGCTGTTAACTAACATGGAACATCAATTCAGTATGTACATACATACATATATACATAAATAAATACAAATGCATATATACATTTATTTTATTTTGAATTTATAAATTTTATTGTTTGGTTTGTTATTTGATAAGATAATACTAACATAGATTTTTAATATCAGAACATATTTTTATATATCTTTTTTTTTCCTTCTGAATTGTTTTCTGTAGGTGTGGTCATTGCAAAAGACTGAAACCAGAATATGCCAAAGCCGCAGAACTCGTTAAAAATGATGATCCTCCAATCACTTTAGCCAAGGTAAGAAAAAACTACTACATTTTACTATATCTTTATATTAGCTTATTGTGGTGCAATTATACTATATATAAACTGCATATATAGCAGTAAAATTACATTATCCTTCCTGCATGATAATGTTGTTGGTAACAGATTTAGGATACTTACTATTTTAACTACAAAGGATTTAAACTATTAGGAAGGCAGAGATCAATCTGTCATATGACCTTTAATTATTCAGATTCAGCATAATTTTATAGGCTTGGGGAAAAAGAACAAGGTTTTATAAAGGTACATGCGTATATTGTTGTTGTTATAGTAACCCGCTGGGATTTAAAAGCAGATAACATGAAATGATTTACAAGACGAATCGTTAGGTTAGGATGTGGATGAGTGATGCGTAGAATGTTAAAATGTGCAGTAAACATGTAGCCAAGATAAAAGGGGCTGCGTCTTTAGTTCCTCAAGCTGAAATGTATCAAATGACTGCATGTATATATATATAGTTCTTTACTATTAATGAAATTAACATTATATTATAGACATTAATGGTTAACAAAACTATAGTCAATCTAGCACGGGCCTGCCTTACGTTATATATATTGACCTATATTAAAAATTTGAATAGGTCTATCCATTGAAAATATATTTGGTGGTTTAATTCATAAGTTCTGTATATATATTATTATATGCACATGTATAAATCAGTTGTTTAACAGAGATCTGAACTGTTTTATATTTACTTTTTTGTACTATATATATTTAAAAAAAGAAACAATTTTTATATTAGAATATATCTAATAAAAACAATATATATATATATATATTTTAATATATAAAATAAATATTTATATTAAATATTATGGTAAAGAGGTATCGAGAAAGTAGTGAATTACAACAACAAAATTTTATATTATTTTGATTAATTAAATTTTTGGTTGATCACGCAGTTGTATCGAATATTGCCAAATACGCATCTATAGTTTTTTTGGAAACATTTCTTGTATTTAATTATTCATGAATATTTCTTAGAATTTATGTAATATAAATTTATAAATAGAGGCTTGGTATATATATATTATTTACACGTAAATAAATTTAATGAAATTGGTTACTTGACAGAGATTTGAACTACTTTTATATATTTTTTTTTATAAGTTTTAATCTGCCTAAAAAAATCGATAGCTATAAGTAACTAATTAAGCTTTTCAGCCCTAGTAGCCTTGACCTTAAGTTAGAATATTGTTTAAAAAAGCATATAGTGTATAAATAAATAAGAAACATCGGTTTTATATTAGATTAATATGCCACATATAGTTTTTTAATAAGCGAACATATCTATAACAAAATATATGTGTGTATATTGAAACTAAAAATATAAGATAACGAAAATAAATAATATAGTATATTATGTTTGCATTTTATGAACATATCTTATTCAGTCTAGATAAAACATGTGATTTTTAAGTTATTAGTAATATATAGTTGGTTGGTTGCAGTGGTAGATCATCAGATAACTTCCATGTACCTCAGTTAGCGGTTTTTCGCCGTTTTGCTATCAGTTTTATCAGGTTTATCAGTTGAGCAATGAATTTGCCGATATAAAAATAATAGTGTTCAGAAAGAAAACCAGTAACTTTGTCTATAGACCAGACTATCGATAGAAAGAGAAAACAAAAAAAAAAACATTTTTGGATATCCAGAGACATAAGCGATTAAAACTTAGCCTATTTTTACTTGTTCAAAATGCGGAATCATTTTTTTTTTTTTTGAGTCGTGCAATAGCCTATTTGTTGTTGACGTGTTCCTTCGAACAAAGCTCACTAGCGGGTACCGAATGAAACACTTTTTTCCATTGACACGATATAGCTTATACAGCTAATCGTTCTATTCAATTTGATACTAGCTAGCTACCAATGCGTTAGGGACCATTGATCTTCTAAAAAATTTTTCTCTCAAATACTCCTAATGCTTTCTCATCATTTTTGATTATTGCCCAAGCTTCTACATCATCCAACAGGACAGATTAGAGACTTCTAAAGCATGATTTCTATATATCGAGAGAGGGTTTTGGTTTTTAATTGCCTATTTAGCCCGAAAAACATCTGTTGGCAAGAATGATTCTTAGTTGAATATCTATTCTGAAGTCATTTTTAGTGTTCACTCTGAACCTACAAAATTTTAGAGTCTAAGCATACCTAACGATAAGTCAAGTCATATTGATTTTTTGTAGAAAGAAATCAAATTTTATAATTCAATTGTAATTTGTGTCTGTATCACCGGTTACCAAAATGTTAATAATTTATGAAATATGTGACTCATAAAATACATTCTGGGAACACTATAAGAAAAAAAACAGGTTTTACGGTTTTGAGCTTTCATTTGGTAGAAACAGATTATCAAATACCAACTATTCCGCGTAATTTAAAAAACTTGATGAAATAAATAAACTTATTCACATATAACACCAGATTTTTTTCGTTTAAATAATAACGCAAATATATAGTAGTAACGATTTGTGTATGATATGTTTGGGTAAAAAAAGTGTAAAGGATTGTATAGGAGCAGAAGTGGATTATAAATGCGCAGGGTTTTAACTAAAGTTAACCTGAGTTAAGACGGAGAATGCGAGCTATTGGAATAATTTAGACCGACGACAGATATGGATCCACAGACAATGACCAGTTGTCAGTTAAATTCAGACGGTCGGTTACAAGGAGAAGACGACCTGTTCGTTTTGATCCAGTATAAAAAAAATTCAATGTCATGTCAAATATTGTTTTAGTGGTTTTGAAAATTAGATTCAAGAGTATTTTGGAAATATATAATTATTATTGAATAGTAGGCTATTCTTATTTAATTAATTGTATTTATCATATATCAAACTCAAGATATTCATTCACTTTTTTGACTTCGGATAAGAACTTAATAAAGTTAAATTGGTTAAAATACAAACTACCTGTAGATTAAGACATGAAAAGATTATGGGGGTAGATCTGCAGTTAGTGTCCAAATTTGAAATTGAAATTTAAACTGTTTATCACATGACTTTATCCCTTTCTCAATTGAGCTAGGACCGTTCTTGTTGTACAAGAAGGGTGTAACTCTTCCCTAGATATAATAACTGTAGGCCTTTGGTGAACTTTGTTGCTATGCAATCGTGGTACTGGGGAGGAAACTGTGTCTGTGTGTAGTGCTGTTCAATCTCACTTATGTTACGTTCACTGGAATAGGTGTGGATGTACACATGATGTCAAGAAATGAATCACCGCATACATTGCGGAGAAAAGGTTCTACTGTTCTAATAATATTAGAAAATGTTTCTGAGCACCACTTAATGAGATCAGTATTGGTTAGTTATTTGGATAGTTAACTTCCTTACTCTTCACTTTACTCAGATGTGAGTTGTGTATTCATTAACTAAGAGCACAAAAAATAGTGGCATGATTTAGAAAAAAATATTATCAGGCTTTAACTAAAAAAAAGCAAAATGACACAATTAGAGAGCTTAGTAAGAAAATAAGCAAACGCTGTTGTCTGTTTAGTCAGTATAACATTTTATAATTTGGATTTCTTTCAGTTTTAATAGAAATAAATAAATAATTTATTCTTTTGTTTATTTTTCATAGGTTGACTGTACTGAGGCGGGTAAAGAAACTTGTTCTAAGTTCTCTGTTAGTGGTTACCCAACACTTAAAATATTCCGCGGCGATGAAGTCTCCCAAGATTATAATGGACCACGTGAAGCAAATGGCATTGCTAAATATATGCGTGCTCAAGTTGGTCCAGCTTCGAGAGAAATAAAATCAGTTGAAGATTTGAAAAAGTTCCTAGAAGCCAAAGAGACAACTATTTTCGGTTACTTCGAAGATACCGATTCTCAATTGGCCAAACTCTTCCTTAAATATGCTGATAAAAACAGGGAAAAATTCCGTTTCGGACACTCAAGCAATGCTGATGTATTGAGCCAGCAAGACGAAACGTAAGTCGAAGACTAGTCAAACATGAAAAAAAAAAAACAAAACAAAAATCACTCAATTTTAATATATTTCTTAAGGCAGTTTTTATGGTGTTTTTATTGCACTTGTTTCTTTAAATAAAAGTAATACACATTAATTTATATTTTCATCATTTTTGTTAGTGATGCTATTGTGCTCATACGCGCGCCACATTTAACGAACAAATTCGAGGAATCCAAAATTCGTTTCACTGGTAGCTTGTCAGAGTCATCTCTGAGCACATTTGTTAAGGAAAATTTGTGAGTACAAAAAAAAAACAAATATTAATACTAATATGTTTATAATATGTAAATAAATTTTATAGCCATGGACTCGTTGGTCATCGTACACAAGATAATGCTCGCGATTTCCAAAATCCTCTTATTACTGCTTACTACACAGTTGATTACGTTAAGAATCCAAAAGGAACAAACTACTGGCGTAATCGTATATTGAAGGTAGCCAAGGAATATATAGGAAAATTGGGCTTTGCAGTCAGTTCAAAGGATGACTTCCAGCATGAATTGAATGAATATGGTTATGACTTTGTAGGAGACAAGCCAGTTATACTTGCACGTGACATTAAGAACATGAAATACGCCTTGAAGGAGGAATTCTCTGTAGAAAACTTAAAAGATTTTGCTGATAAACTGTTAAATGGTGAATTAGAGCCATACGTAAAATCAGAACCCATACCAGAAAACAATGACACACCAGTCAAAGTAGCTGTTGCACGAAACTTTGATGACGTTGTCGTTAATAATGGAAAAGATACATTGGTAGAGTTTTATGCTCCATGGTGTGGTCATTGTAAAAAATTGACACCTATTTATGATGAGCTTGCTGAAAAATTGAAGGATGAAGATGTAGCTATTGTAAAAATGGATGCTACAGCTAATGATGTGCCACCCGAATTCAATGTACGTGGATTCCCAACACTATTCTGGTTGGCAAAGGATGCCAAAGATAAGCCAGTATCGTACAATGATGGGCGTGAAGTGAATGATTTCATTAAATACATAGCCAAACATGCTACAAAAGAATTAACTGGTTATGATCGCAGCGGTAATCCTAAGAAGACCGAGCTCTAAGTATTTTGTTGTACAAGTAATAACAAATTAGTAATAATCATTTGTAGTAGCAGCAAACGTTAACTTCAGCATACATTTCCAAATATATAGTTTTGTACTTTCATATTCTCACTTAAAACTTATTATTACTTAAAATTCGTTCATAAGTACTGCAAGATTTTCTCAATGATGAAATAAGTGTAAAATAAAATTTTTGTAACTAAATAATTTCATGTTTATAACGTATATTTTTGGGTTTTGTATTTTGAATTAAGAAATACTCTGTAAACTTTAAAATATAATAATTAAAATTTAACACTCTGTGTGTGTTTAAAACGTATGTTGGCTTTTTACTGCAGTTATATACCAATCAGGTAAAAATGAGCTGGGACTCTTCCCCTCGGTTTTTTTATAACTAATATGTCTATTATCAGAATTGTAATAAAAATCCACTACAGTGTGTGGACAGTTTAAATCACTCGTTTTTTCCTTAATGAATTTCAACATAAATGTTAAAAATTCAATGCAATTATTGCCACTCCAATAATTCTGCAATAAAAAATTTAAATGTTACATGAGTAATATCTGATATGAGAAATCATTTCTACTTACTTGACCTTGTTTTATTAGTGAATTTACTTCAACCTCCTCAATGCTATCCACAAGCCCATTATCGTTCCGCAAGCCAACAATGATTTTAGAAACTCCAACTAAAAAGGATTGACACCACCATGTACGCGTCTTGATGCAATTATATGTGCGTTTTTGGTAAAAGCTTAAATCCTTTTTACGTACTTTAAGTTCAATAAAATTCATTGATGATAATTGTTCTTTATTGGGGCGTGCATCACTGACACAAAAAAAAAATTAAAAATTAATTATTAGTTCAAAAAAAATGTATTCTTTTATTTTTTGCATTGTATATGTATTTTGTATTCATAAAAAATTTATTTATCTTTTTAGTATAACCGCTCTTGAGTAGTTATAGCAATTAGTGAAGTTATAGTTCACGTTGAAGTGTTACCATATAAGGAAAAACTCAGAGATTAAAAACCACGTAAAACCTTTGGCAAAGCTTATAATGCTCTTTTTAATTGGAAGTCTTGTAGTTTACATGGCTACAATAAGTTGTGAGTAAACTTATCACAAGACGTATTTCTTATCTTATCACAAGACTTCTTCTTTATGGAACGTGCCTAAATTACACACAAATACTTTACCTATATATCGTTGGTCTTCTCATCTTTTATTAAACAATTCAGCACAAAAAGAACTTAGCAGCAGCTTGCATGATGTCAGCAAATTGCTGAGATATATAAAGAGTAGATATATGTATATTTATACTAGCAGATAGCAACAGGTCATTATTAGTGATCAAGTGGTCTTTAGTGTGTAAGATCACAACTTCAATCTGATCCAATCTAACTAGTTAACTTAATTCAAAGTACTTAAAATCGAAGTACCAAAACTATGGTTTTTATTTGTTACGCATCTCTGAACTCTGGAAAATCTTTATTTAAAAAAAAAAAGTAGCTCATCACATGGAGAAATACCTAAATTATAAATTATTATGCATGAAATCTCTTCTATTTATTAAATCATTGTAAAATGTTACAGCATTATTGCAGAATACGTATGAAATATTAAAATGAAAAAAAAAAAAAAAATTTGAATTCAGTTCAAATATATTTAAAAAGTCAATATTGT